>NC_041234.1:9595765-9635500 GCF_002837175.3 Physeter macrocephalus
GGGAGGGAGATGCAAGAGGGAAGAGATATGGGAACATATGTATATGTATAATTGATTCACTTTGTTGTAAAGCAGAAACTAACACACCATTGTAAAGCAATTATACTCCAATAAAGATGTTAAAAAAAAAATAGGAAATACCATATGACCCAGCAATCCCACTACTGAGCATATACCCTGAGAAAACCATAATTCAAAAAGATATATGTACCACAGTGTTCATTGCATTACTGTTTACAACAGGCAGGACATGGAAGCAACCTAAATGTCCATTGACAGATGAATGAGTAAAGAAGATGTGGCACCTATATACAATGGAATATTTCTCAGGCATATAAAGGAATGAAACTGAGTTATTTGTAATGAGGTGCATGGACCTAGAGTCTGTCATACAGAGTGAAGTAAGTCAGAAAGAGAAAAACAAGTACCGTATGCTAACACATACATATGGAATCTAAAAAAAAAAGGTCCTGATGAACCTAGTTGCAGGGCAGGAATAAAAAGGTAGACATAGAGAATGGACTTGATGACATGGGGTGGGAGGGCGAAGCTGGGGCGAAGTGAGAGTAGCATCGACATATATACACTACCGAAGGTAAAATAGTTGGCTGGTGGGAAGCAGCGGCATAGCACAGGGAGATCGGCTCAATGCTTTGTGATGACCTAGAGGGTTGGGATAGGGGGGATGGGTGGGAGGCTCAAGAGGGAGCGGATATGGGGACATGTGCATGCATGTGGCTGATTTGCTTTGTTGTGCAACAGAAACTAACACGGTATTGTGAAGCAATTATACTCCAATAAAGGTCTGTTAAAAAAAAAGAGTAGTTAGGTGAAGTTGTATTTTTCTGGTTTAGATTTTCTTTAAAATTGTTTTTCAAATCTGCTCTGTCATTTTTTCATATCAACTATGTTTTCAGGTGTCTGTTAAAATTTATCATTCTGTTTGATCTTTGCTATTCTGGATGGACAAAAGTTTCTTATTATTTCCCTGTTTATTTGCAGATTTGTTTGAAACTCTTTTCATATGTTTTATGCCTATTTATAATTATTTTATGAATTGCTTGTTTACTTTTTTGATCCATTCTTCTATTGAAGTGTTTATTTTTGCAATTAATTCACGGGAGTTATCTATAGAAAAGCTTTGCATTTTAGAAAGATGGCAGAAATAAGGGTTCCTGAGACACCAGATAGGAAATTTACATCTTAATGATACAGGCAAGTTTCTCCTAGGATGTCTTTGTTTCCCCTTTTAATACTTACAAGCCTCTGAAGATAAATAGGGAAGGTTTGGGGAGTGGTAAAAGGATTGGTGGGTTTTGGATTATTTTTGGAGCCACACTTCTGGTCCTGTAAAGACTACATCCGTGAAACAAGGTCAGTTTTTTTTTTCAAAGACTTGGGTGGCTACCTCAGTGATATTGAAGGACTAACATACCCATTTACCTATGTTGGAAAGTTTTACTTTTCCTCATTTAGCTTAGGGGAGAAGGCCTCTTCCAAAATTCCTATCAGGCTCTGAATATCAACTATGGGTAGTTTAGTCAGACCAGTGGCCTCCTATTTTGGTAATCTATTTACAAACACTTTTGAGGATCTTCCCTAGGTTTAAGAAATTTGTGAGGGCAGTTCCCTTGCCCCTCAAGGAACATAGTGACCCCTAACTTAGTTAATAAATCTCTTCCCGTTAAAGTGACGGGACAATCAGGCACAAACAGAAAGGAATGTAAAAACACTGGCCATTGATGTTGCACCAAAGGGGTTCCAGGAATGTGTGCTCCTGCCTCTTCCCTGACACCCCCATACATACTCCTTATGGTTACTAAGGTTTTCAATCCTTTGGGTTAAGACCAAAAAGGCTGCACCAGTATCTATAAGCTAAATTCTATCAAGAGGCCTGCCACATCAATGACCACCCAAGGCTTGACATTAGTTATGTAGATGGTACCCCTGGGCAGAGCCACTTTCAGCCTTGGGCCCCCTCAGTCTTCTGATTGAGAAACCATCAATGGCCGAGGGGCTCCTGTCGCTCTCTGGCATCTGGGGCATTCCCTCTTCCAATGCCCTGGCTGTTTGCAAAGAGCACATCGATTGCAATCCTCCCTCCAGTACCCCTTTTGTCCACACAGGGTGCACTGGTCCTGTCTGGGTACCCACGGGCCTAGTGGTCCGCCAGGGCCAGATTGGCCCAGAAAAGCTGGCCTCCTAGTTAGTGGTCTTTGAGCAGACAAAGCCACTGCAGTCATTTGGGCCTTTTGTGTATTTCTCTGAGTGCGTTCAGCCTTTTCGACCATATCCCTATTATTGAAAACCGAATAAGCCAATTGGAGCAAATTGTTCATTGGGGTCTGAGGACCAGCAGTTGCTTTCTGAATTTTGCACCTGATGTCTGGGTCAGACGGGGCCATGAAATGCATAGCCAAAAGGGCCTGTACCTTGGGGGAGCAGGGGTCCACGTTCGCTCGGGATCCATGGCCCTGTAGGGTGAGGTCCCCTAGTTGGCATTCTAGAGATTGTAAGAACAAACGGTTTTGTACTTCTCCAGAAACTTCCATGACTGGGATAGACTGAGATGTTTTCTGTGCCACCTTGGTGTTTGCCACGGAATGTGGCAATATCTAATATCTATTATATATTAGATAATATTATCTATCTAATATATCATCTATTATCTATCTAATATCTAGTAGAAAGTCAATCAACTTGTTCCCCACCGTCAGTGTTACCTGGGGCTGTTGTGGGGAAATTAGAACTGGACGCCTCAAGTCCAAGGGAGTCCCCTGGACACTTACAGGATTATCGGCGCAAGGGAAATTGCCCTGCTGTGGAAGTGGCTCCTGGTCCAAATTGGGTGCTCTGTTGGTTCTTAGATGGTGATACTAAACCAGGTTCCTGTGCTCCAGGGGTTAACGTAGAAACTACTATTCGATCCCCATGGGTAGGGGAAACAGGAGGCGGTGAATATGTTGGCGGCATGGGGGGGCCGTTGGAACAACTGCAGGTGCAGCCTGTTCAGCCATTGGGGGAGCTGGATAAGCTGGAGGAGGGGGGTTTAAGTTTTGAAATAATACGTCCCCACTCTCATTTTCTCCCTCTTCTCCTTGTAGAATAGCTTACCCTTAGGTTTTCTTTCTGATTGCTGCACCATAAGGTGGCAGCCCTCTGACCCTTTTCCTCCTGATGCAATAGCATAAATGCTTCTACATATGGAATCTCATGTCTTTTTCCCACTCTTCTGCAAAACACTTCTAACTGCGAGATCATAAAATAATTGATTGAGCCATTCAGGGGCCATCGTTTTTCTGATCCTAACATATATTGGATCCACACCCTATTACAATAGTATATCATGTCTTTCTTAGTCATAGGCTTATAGCTATGTTTTGCCCGTTTATCTAATGTATGCCACAAAGCGCTCTCCTTCAGGATAGATGGCGTATTTCCCATTTCTATAAGCTTGAGAACATCAAAACACAAAAGACGCAAACAAATTCCAACACAAAAAGCACAAACAAATTCCAACATCGATGCACACAAAACCAAAACCAACGAACCGGTTCCCAAGATCAGGGTAGAGTCCAACAACGATTCCCCTCTCCAACAGGGTACCCCAACCAAACTGGCCTGTCCTGTGAAGGAAAAGCCCAAATTGAGGGGGGAATATGTTCCCGGCGTGCACGCCAGAGCAAGTTACCTTTCAAAATCAAGTCGGTCGACTCGTAGACTGAGTTGATTCGTAGTTGAAGCAGTTGCTTCACCTACCAAGCACTGGGGTAGCTGGTGCCCCTTCAGGGAATTTTGAAGGGAAGATCCTTAGGACAAATGGTCCCGGCAGCTGCTAGGACCTTGTCCCAGTGTTCCCTGACCGGGGCCGGCTAGCCACAAGCAGCAGGGCTCCTGGCTGGCTAAGCCAGATTTGTTAACTGAGTTCAAGCTCGCTCTGCTCGCTGCACAGCAGATCAATAAATAGGAGACGAGGTCCTGAGGCAAGGAAGACGACTTTATTTGGAAAGCCGGCAGACCGAGAAGATGGCGGACTAGGGTCCCCATAAAACTATCTTATCGGGGTCTGGATGCCAGTTTCTTTTATAGAATCAAAGAGGGAAGTAAAGTAAAAAGGCAGAATGAAGAGGGAGAGGCGGGGAGGAAGGAAAGTAAAAAGGGCCAACAGTCTTGCAAAACATCTCCTGGAATGACCAGCCGGGGGAGGGGATGTGTTAACTACTTCTTTCTTGCAGCCATTCACAGGTGGGTAGGGTTCCCAGAGGCAGGCCATTATGTATGATTATAATAACAAAAGCAATGAAAAGCGAAGGCTAAAGTCAAAGAAACAGATGCAACATGGAGTCAAAATTGGCTCTTCCCTGTTACACTTTGTGTCTCTAATCTCGCAGTAGACTAGCCCAGGCTTGCTCACATGGCAGTAGTTTCCAACAAAACGAAGAGTCTCGATTCACAAACATTTTTCATATCTCCCAAGGACCAAAGCAAGTCATATGAAGCAGCTCAGAGACTGTGCGAGAGGGGAAGGCTGAAAAGTACAGTTAGAGGGAGAGGTCAACACACTGTGGACAGTTATTGCAATAATCTACCACTAAAATTGTGCTTTTGTTTGGAGAATATTTTCTTTCTGGAATTTTTTTTGCAGGTCCTCAAATGAACATCTCATCTATCTCATCTCTCTCAGTCACTCTTGCTGGTACACACACACACACACACACACACACACACGCACACACGCACACACACACACACACACACACTTTCTGTCATCTAACAGAAATCCAATATCCTTGATGGAGAACATGTAGACCAGTAGCATGCTTCAGAATGAAGACAGTAATGTTCATTTCTCGCCCCATCTGAGCTCTCTGAAATGCCAGTAGGTATTGGAGACTATACAACCAGATTGCTCTCAAAAATAAAATCCTTAAATTAGCCTTTTAAAGGGAACAAAAACTGCCTGTGGACTAGCCGTCAACAGAGAATTGCTGACCACAGCAGCTGGAGCAGCGAGGCACTGCCGGGCAGGAGCCGCAGCCCAAAGGCCCTCCGCCCTCGCTTCCGTAGCTGTTCAACAGGGGGCCCAGGCAGCTTTCAAGTTTGAGTTTCTATTTGTGCTTTGCTTCCGTGTTAACTTCCAATTTAGGCTTTTTAAATGGAAACTCAATCTCAAAATCAGTTTGGATGCCAGAAAAGCAGTTTTTGAAGAGGCAAGGAAACGAAGACATTATATGTATATAAAAAATGGATGAGGAACTGTAATAAGAATTTCAAGAGGGACTCTTATTCTAGGGTGCTTTTGTTTGTTTGTTTCCCTACGACGGTCTCTTCTTTATCACTAAATAACTCAGAAACTTTGATTAAAAGGTTTTAGAGGTTACTTCAGAAATGTATATTTAGAAAAACATAAAAACTATATGATCAGCTCATTTGTCTGAATATGAATTATCGACTGGCTCTCTGGCTTAACATGTTTAAAATACATGTTTAGATTCAGTCCTTTGTTTGGTGCCCTCTCGGGCCACTTTCTTATTCAGGCTAGTGTTCACCAAGACATTAATCCGATAATTAAAATGAGAGGTAGTAGGCCAGTCTAAACAGGATTTTTCTTCTGAAGACACTCAAAATAATAATGAAAAAAAGTCTCTGTCAAACAAATCATACCTACAGATATTAATTCCTAGCTTAAGCACTTTTTATCCTTACAACAGTTAAGTGAATTTGATAATTTCCCCCTATTTTATAGAAGAAGGAACTAAATCTCAAAGAAAGTAAGCGTTCATTCTTAGCTGGTGGAGTGGTGAGGCTAACTCTAAAACTCATACTCTTTCTATTGCTTACTCCTAGTTTCCCTTAAAAATCAACAGAAATATCCTATCTCTTATATGTAGAAAATGGTAAGCAGTTGTTTGTTAAATTGAACTAAATTAAATGTTTGCCTTTTCCATATCTATCACCTTGGCCGAGGTAATATACTACTTACATTACTTTCTACTAAAATTACTTCTTCAAGAATTTGTCATTTTAAACTTTTTCTTATTTTTTCTCTTTGAACACATAGTTCATCTTAAACAGCAGCAGAAGAGGTGTCTTTTTAACTTGAAACTCATCATAGACAGATATTTTTGTAAAATACAATAAAAATTAATGACTAGAAAAATAACAAAGATACAAAATACAATCCAGGTTTTAAAAAAGATTGTTCGATTCAATAGACATCAAATTACATTGCCAAATTACTAAGGAAAGTTTGCAAGTGCACTTACTTTGAGTTTGTATCCCTGTCTCCTTGAGGACTGGTAATATATAGTTGCTGAACCCATATCAATCCACTAGTCCCTGAAGCCACTTTAACTAGTACTTTCCTATACAATTATTGCCCTCACATAAAACACCTTGTTTAGTGCTCACCTTGGAAACACATATTCTAAAATTGGAACGATATGGGAAAAATAAGGCATTTCATATATTTATGAAATGATAAGAAGTAGTCTCCAGTATCTATCGTGAAGTAAAAACAAAGTGCAAAAGAAGTGTGGATAGTATGCTACTATCCACATACTTTGCATATTTTGTTACACTTTGCGTAACAAAAAAGGGAAGTAATAAAATACATAAGTATCTGCTCATTTTTCTAAAAATTTACCCAGGAAAGGTAAACTGGATATCAATGATTAATTACCTAAAGCTGGTTGGTAGGAGTGGAGTTATTAGGACATATGTCAAAAATTGGAGACAGATTCTATACTATATATTAATGCTATAGAGATGTTAAATTTCCTGAGGTTTTTTTTTAACTTTTTTTAAAATTAAATAATTTTTTTTAACATCTTTTTTGGAGTATAATTGCTTTACAATGGTGTGTTAGTTTCTGCTTTATAACAAAGTGAATCAGCTATACATATACATATATCCCCATATCTCCTCCCTCTTGCATCTCCCTCCCACCCTCCCTATCCCACCCCTAATTTCCTGAGTTTTATAATTGTACTGTGGTTGTGTATTAGTATGTTCTTGCCCTTAGGAAATACACACTGAAACATTCATGTGTACAGGGCCCTGATGTCTACAACTTATGCTCAAATGCTTCAGGGAAATGATGTTAGCAATTAATGTATCTGGCTGAGGGCTGTGAAGATTGTTTTTGGTTTCATTCTTGCATCTCTTCTGTAAGTTTGAAATTCTTTCCAAATAGACAAGGGATACTTTGTTAACTTAAAAGACAGATATTCAAAACTGAAAAAAGGAAGAGAAAGATCAGCAGCTAGCTTTTTCATCAAATTCACCAACTTCCCACACTAACTACCGCATTATACTTTTTTTAAAAAGAAGATACAGTTGATTTACAGTGTTTCAGGTATACAGCAAAGTGATTCAGATTTATATATATTCTTTTTCAGATTCTTTCTTTTCCATTATAGGTTAGTACAAGGTACTGAATATAGTTCCCTGTGCTATACAGTAGGTCCTTGTTTGCATTGATATACTTTTAACCTTCAGACCTTGGGAGGAATAATACAATAAATTTTTAGCCTGCATTTACCCTGACAGAATTGTGTGCAGTATTTAAAAATCATGCACTAGACGTTGCATCTAATTAATCTCCTGCCAGACGCTTAATCTCCTGTGAAATTCAGCTGCCTTGGAAATAATTTGACAAAGTGGCTTCAGCTGTTAATAGTAAGGCTATTTGAATATGTGGATCACATTATAGACTCCCCCGGCACCTGTAGCTCAGAGGTAGCCTAAAAAGCAAAACCAGTGTCCAAGTTTGACCAGTTTTGGATTTCTTTGGATTTCCTTTTCATTTGTGGAGGTGTCAGACAGGGCTTTCTAAATATTATCCCTCATGCCTACAGTTTCTAAGAGTGGGTTTCAGATACTTGAATTCTTTTTTTTTTTTGAATTCTTTAATATCCTCTGTTTGAATAAAATAAAACCATCGAAGGTATTAGATACTTTCAGCCAACACATTTGACAACAATCAGCTAAAAATGAGACATTTTGAGAATGGAAAATTGAAGATGTTTCTAACAGTTGGGAGTGGCCCTGAGGACTACCTCATATTTTAATGAGGTTCTGTATGGTCAGGCCACTCAAGATGGCTGTTCTCTTGCTCTCTGTACACCCCCTGCCCGACCAGTGCCTGCTTTACCTATACCCTACGCAAGTGACTGGCCTTCCTAGTACTTGCCCCGGGCCCCAGCTGGTGACTGTTCTCATCAAAGGGGCGGTGAGGGGCGTGCTCCCCTACTGGTTTCCCTGGTAACTAATGAGCCCACCTGACATCAATTCCCCTATAAGTGGTAATCTCCCCTTTCCGCCTTCCAGGAGTGAAGACTGCCGCCTTGTCTTGCCTGCCATCTGCCGCACACGCTGGGGTGTTGCTCCAGGACTTTGCTTCAGACAGGTCAGCTCCCCCATCCATTAAGCCATTGATGTCTCTGTTGCTGACTCAGGGCTCTTTCTTCGGTCTTGAGGCTGGGCAGGTGCAGGCCTTGTAGGCCTGCGGGGTGCAGTCCAACAGGTTCTTAGGGCCTAGATGAGGCTCAAGAGCAGGGTGACAGCAGCAGGAATGTGTGCAGGGAGAGGTGCCTGTTGTGTCCTTGAGATGATTAAAAAGATGAGCTTAGAATTAAAAACAAACAAAAATGCACAAGCAAAACCCAGCTCTGTGAAAACAGCCAGGTCAAAATATTTGTTGTGCCAAGTAGGGGAAAGGAATCAGGCCCAGAAGGGAAGAAAGGGTGTGTGTTTAGGGTGTTGGGAGAAACAGAGTGTGTGAAAATCGTGGAGCTACTTGTATTCTAAAGGCTCTGAGACCAGAAAAATCGGCTGCAGGGGGCCCACCTGTGCGGTCAGAAAGGGTCGGTTAAATGGTTCTTTGCGTCGCATTAGCAGTCAGGTGACAGCTCTCAGTCACCTTTTTGTCTGGGATTAGGGGTCTTACCAGGATGTACAGGGTGACATCACCTGGTTCCAATGGCAGTGCTGTTCCTTTTTTGTATCTGGTTTTATCCATTCACCAGGGCTTGTTTCTTGTCTCCGAAGAAGTTTCCTGCCCAGGTTCCAATCGCAGAAGGTTTCTCCCTTTAACGAATTGGTTAATGCCATCAACATTTTAGACAGTCTCAGCTCCGCCCATTCAGTATAATTTAAACAACGGAAGCCTGAAGTTTTAATTAAGTAGCCTATATTGTTTCCCTATTAAAAATTCCCTGGAATTCTCCCGATATATACTTTCTATTAGTAGCTTGAGATAAGATACTGGTTTGCAGATAACGAACCAGTCTGTTTTCTATCTTTGTCATCCTTAATCCTGAGTCATCCTATAGCATCAAGGACAGCAGACGCTCTGCAAGGACCCCTAGTTGTGACGTTTTCCCTTTTGGATAGAGATGATCCCCACGGGTTTAGGATGTTGGTTGGGAGGCTTGCTGCTTTAGGGTACGAGTGTACTGTGGATTCTCTTTTCTGAGACCCATGGTTTATGCAGAGAGGTTATGGAAAGCCAGTACAGCTGGCTCAGTCCCTAGGTGTTTCTTTCTACTTCATGCCATCCTCTCTGCACCATCGAGTGAGTGGAGTCCAGGCCATAACTGAGGTTCTCCTAATGGTTTATAGCCTCCCACATACCCTGTCCTATATCTAGACAACCTCTACTCCTGATGTTTCGAAAGCCCGTCTTTCTCTTCATTCCCTTGAATTTAGCTTGAGCTGGAGGAGAGGCTGAGGTGGGTGTACATGAGAGACTTCCTTGTTGCCCACCTTTTTCTTCTGCTTCACAATACGTTAAGGCCTGAGAGGCGGTTTATTAGTTTACTGAATCTGCCATAACAAAATACCACAGAATGAGTGGCTTAAATAACAGAAATTTATTTTGTCATGATTTTGAGGCTGGAAGTCCAAGATCAAGGTGTTGGCAGGGTTGATTTTTTTCTGAGGCCTCTCTCCTGGATCTGCAGCTGGCTGCCCTGTCTCTGTGTCCTCACATGATCTTTCCTCTGTGTGTCTGGTGTCTCTGTGTGTCCCAATTTCCTTTTCTTATAAGAACACCTGTCTGATTGGATTAGGGCCCACCCTAATGGTCTCATTTTACCTTAATTACATCTTTAAATGCCCTATTCCCAAATATCAATACATTCACATTCAGAGGTACTGGGGGTTAAGGCTTCAACGTATGAATCGTGGCGCCGGGGTGGGGCAGGGGGGCGACACAGTTCAGCCTGTAACAGGTGGGTTTTGGGTTTGTGTGGAACTCTGTTTTAGCCCTTGAACTCAGAACTTCAGGACCTGGATTACCTGAGATGAAAATACATTAGTTTAATGTCTATCATTATTATCTCCGTGACAGCTTAGGGCCACCTAAGGGATCGCTCTTGGTACCAGGTCTCAGAAAGCTCCAACAGAGGAGAGGGAACCAGAGACAGATATTTCCAAAGAGAAATTAGATGATTTTTTACAGATCAGGGCTACGGAGAAGAAGAAATTGTAGTTTCATGCTGCGGGGCTCCGTGTTCCATCGACCCCACCTGTAAACTGAAGCTTAAGCCCAGGTCTTTCTCTGTCTCAACAGGAAATTGAGATTCATTCTCCTTAAAGTCAGTTGACTGGTAAAAGAAAAGAAATTATCATGTCCTTAGCATTCAAAGAAACCAAGATCACCGAATTGAATAATCCAAAACTGAGCAGTCTAATATAGTAGCCACTAATACATGTGGTTATTTAAATTTAAACTTTAATAAATTAAAATTAAGTAAATGTCAAAATTCAGTTTATCAATTGCACTAGCACATTTCATATCTTCAGACCACATGTGGCCACTGGCTACCATATTGGGCAGCACAGATTAAAAAATATTCTGTGATTGTGGAGAATTCCATTGGATAGCACTAATAAAGACTTTATTCATGCATGGTGAGATTAATGCCTGCATTTATTGGAGCTCTGATTATGTGTGTTCAGTTTGAGCCCTGAACCCTCTTCACTGATGATCAGATTTCCCAACAAAGAATTTGCAACAGCCGTGTAGCAATTCCTCACTCCCATGGGTACCAAAATTCTTAGGGGATTCACAATACTTGAAGAGCCATCTCTGCCCGTAAAGAAGTCTGGGCATCAAATAATGTCCTTCTATCTACAGTGCAAAGTAGTCTTTCAGGCATAAAATCTTGTGGCCGCATTATTGTTTCTGAAGAAGAGAAAACTGTTATTAATTTGGTTAAGGCCCCATGTGTGTCTACTTGACACTAGGGGGGAGGGTTAATAGCGCACATTATTCCTCTTCACTTAAATAGTTTCATACTTAAAGTTTCTTCATAGCAACCAGGTGACTGAGTTTGATTGCCAGTCGTCCTCTAGCTTTTCAGTCTTGTACTATAAATTCTTTCAGCTCAGCCATCTCATCATCAATTCCATCCAGAGAAGGCTCATCCTTGCCAATTCGGGATCCTCCAGGAAGAACAAACTAAGTGGAACTCAATGCTCTAGTGCCTTAGAAAGTCATAAAAGTCAGTGCTTGTATATTTCTTGTTTATAGAAACTACATAGTCCTATCATAAACTTCAGGCTTTCTTGGTTGGCTCAGCCAGCCCACCTCTCTGCCTGCCTTCTCTCCTCCCGGAAATATTTGTTATAACTTACTGCAGAGATGACACATTATTAATTTATTATGTCTTTGTGTGAATGTCATCAGCCGTGATCTTTTCCAAGTATGTTAGTAGTTCAATCATTCTCTCTCATTGATGAATAAAAGTGCTGTAGCTCATGCATAAGGACTTTCAAGCCAAAGAAAATATGGTGGTGCATTTTTCTCCTGTGTTTTCTTCTAGAAGTTTTATAGTATTAGTTGTTCCATTTAGATCCTTGATTTCTTCTTAACAGTAAAGGGATTCCTTTTTTAATATCATCTCTTTGGTGCATCCAAAAAAAGACATCCTTTATAATATGAAGGAATTTCCCTCATATTCCCTGTTCGCCTAATGGACACCTTTGAATCCTCATCTTCCTTGATGTCTCAGCTGCTTGAATAATTTCCTTTCAACCCCCTGGTCTCTTTCATCTATTCCTCCTCTTTTTCTGACTTCTGCCTATTTTCTGAGATCTGCTTCTTGTCTTTCTCAATGCTCTGGTTTATTCTCTTCTCGTGGTCTTGAGATAAATGTGGCTGCTTTAGGGGAATAAATAATCATGAATAACATGGTTTGTTATGTACTAAAATCTGGCTCCTGCTATTTGAATACTGAGGTTTGTGGCAGAGAATAAATTTGCAGGCCAGTAAAACACCTAGCCAGCCCACGTCAAGCCCTGCTGACAAATGCAGTGGGAGAAGAGCCATGAGACTGCCTTCTTGTAGTCGACTTGGGCCTGACTGAGTGGTGTAGCTCTTCACAGAATCCTGTCCCCATAAGGGGAGCCTCGCAAGGGTTCAAGCTATGCATGCCCATTTTTGTATTCTATTTTCCTTAAGCAAAAAACTCATCTTGGGCTTCCGTGGTGGCGCAGTGGTTGAGGGACTGTCCGCCTGCCGATGCAGGGGACACGGGTTCGTGCCCCGGTCCGGGAAGATCCCACATGCCCTGGAGTGGCTGGGCCCGTGAGCCATGGCCGCTGAGCCTGCGCGTCCGGAGCCTGTGCTCCGCAACGGGAGAGGCCACAACAGTGAGAGGCCCGCGTACCGCAAAAAAAACAAAACAAAACAAAACAAAAAAACTCATCTTACCTCCTTTGGAAAGAAGTGAGGGAGGGAAATTGGGGATGAGTCCAAGTTATTTTCCCCGTGTTGTTCTCTCCTGGGGAATGGAGCAGAAGTGAAAATATGGAAATACGAGGAGAGGGCACTAGGCCTCCTGTTATAACCATTTCTCTGTTTATTACTTCCAAGTATATATCTGCAGCACAGACCTGTCCTCGAATTTTCCAATTTTAACTGTTTGTATGACTTTTCCACTGAGATGTATGGCTGGCAGCTCAGGGTTAGCATGTCCAGCTTGTTAGCATGTGTTCTTCTACTTGTTAAACTCTTCACAGTATGGGTCACCTCCACCTACCAGATTGCTCTGGCAGGAAATCTGGGAGTCTTCTTTTATTTCTCTCTTTCCATCCTATGGGCTCCATGTCCAAAATAAGTGTTTGTCTCATCCATTCGTCTCTGTCCCTTCTGCCACCAGCCTTTTAAAATAAATTTATTTATTTATTTATTTATTTATTTATTTATTTTTGGCTGCATTGGGTCTTTGTTGCTGTGCACAGGCTTTCTCTAGTTGTGGTGAGTGGGGGCTGCTCTTCGTGGCGGTGCGTGGGCTTCTCATTGCGGTGCCTCCTCTTGTTGCGGAGCATGGGCTCTAGGCACTCAGGCTTCAGTAGTTGTGGCGTGTGGGCTCAGTACTTGTGGCTCACGGGCTCCAGAGCGCAGGCTCAGTAGTTGTGGCACACGGGATTAGTTGTTCCGTGGCATGTGGTATCTTCCCGGACCAGGGCTCGAACCCATGTCCCTGCACTGGCAGGCGGATTCTTAACCGCTGTGCCACCAGGGAAGTCCCTGCCACCAGCCTTTGCAAAGCAATTGTCACATGTCATCTGGACTATTACAGTATTTTTGTATTTCCTTCCCTGCCTCTATCCTTACTTTCCACCAGTCCGTGACCCATGCAGTAGCCACAGAGAACTTTTAATCATGTAAATCAGATTTGAATGAGCCTGTGCTTTAAAAGCTTCCATAGCTTCTGATTTTCCTTAGGATAAAACACACACTTCCCCTGATTACTCCATATCTCAGGAGCTTCTTTGTTTCCTTTTTTACCTTCCACGCAGTCATTATTTTCTTTCAAGAAGTGTCTTAAGTAGATGTCCTCCACTCCTCTGCTCTAATGTCAGCTCTGTTTAGGAAGAAGCTGTCTTTCATCTGGTTCATCACTGTGTCCCCAAAACTGGGGACCTTATGTGAGTGAATGCTGGGCTGTGGGGTATGCTTTGGATACATGATTTCATTTGATGCTCACAGCATCCTGAGGAGGTTGCCAATATCTCCAGCTTAGATGTGAGGAAAAAAATACCATGAGACTTAGCATGGCTCAATAGCTTGCCCAAGATCACATAGCTCTTAAGTTATAAATATACAAATGTGGTATATGAACCCATCCACTTTTGCTGGCCCCAAATTCTGCCTACCCCACTGCTTGCTATTCTGTTATCTTCACGTGTAAACTGGGAAAAAAAGTAAAACATCTGCCCAACCCTTTTCTTTCCAAATGAATTTACCCAACAAACAGCTAGGCTCAAGAAACAAAACAAAGCAAAGCCAAAAACAGAAAAGAAAAAGAATAACTTTCCTTTCTATAGGGAATATTTTAACAGGTCGAATAATTAAATTTTAGGGGACTGTGCTTGCCTCTGAGAGTAGAACATTTGCTGTTTAAGAGAAACAGCAGAAGCACAGTTGAATACAATGCAATATTACCACAATCTGCAGAAATGAGCTCACCCTCAGGTATTTAGAATCAAATCCATTCCTTGATTTATAATCTAAAAATTAGGAAACGATTTGAGGGGCCCTTACTGTGTCAATCAGTATGACTTTGTGTTATAAGAGTTACAAAGACACCGGCTCTGCTCTCAAGAAGTTTAAAATCCAATGAGAGGGCTTCCCTGGTGGCGCAGCGGTTGAGAGTCCGCCTGCCGATGCAGGGGACACGCGTTCGTGCCCCGGTCCGGGAAGATCCCACATGCCGCGAGGCGGCTGGGCCCGTGAGCCATGGTCGCTGAGCCTGCGCGTCCGGAGCCTGTGCTCCGCAACGGGAGAGGCCACAACAGTGAGAGGCCCGCGTACCACAAAAAAAAAAAAAAAAAAAAAAAAAGAAAAAGAAAAAAAATCCAATGAGAAATGTGATGTTGTCAAAAAAGCTACAGTGAAGGTTGGACGCAGGAGCCAAGTGAAAGAGCTCCCAATGGCCAAAACTAGAACAATTTGAACAACAAAAAGTAATGTAGTATTGGATTATAACTAAAAGCATTAAATACCCATGAGTCCATACTGATATTACGTTAATTATCAAATAAATATATGTGAATGAGAGCTGACAAATATGCAGGAAAATTCCAAATATTTGATGTAGATACTCTGCACTCAAGGAGTCAGGGCCTTACTTTTTGCTCCCCTAAATGTGGGCTACGCTGAGTAATTTCCTCCAAAGAGTGTAGTGTGGAATGGGGGGGAAGAAAAAAGAGTAACTTTAGAGTGGAGAAACATGACGAACACTACCTCAGCCATGTGGTCAAGGTTAACATCAACAGTGATGTCATTTTGACAGCATGTATCCTTTGTAAGATGTGATGAAGTGGAGCTTTACCTCTGTGGCTGTCCTCTTCAAAATCCATAACTACAGACTAATCATGAGAATTATATTAGACAAATCCCAATTGAAAAATACCCTTAAAACTAACCAGTATTCCTCAAAATGCTTGACCAATACTCCTCAAAACTGTCAGGATCGTCAAAAATAAGGGAAGTCTGAGAAAATGTCACAGCTAAGAGAAGCCTAAGGAAACATGATGACTAAGTGTAGTGTGGCATCCTGGACAGGATCCTGGAACAGAAAAAGGCATTAGTTAAAAACGACTGAATAAACTATGAACTCTAGTTAATTATTGTGTACTTATATTTGTTTACTCATTTTAACAAATGTACCGTAAAAATATATAGTGTTGCTCCTAATGGAAACTGGGTGTAGGGTATATTGGAACTCTCTGTACTGTCTTTGTGATTTTTCTGTAAATCTAAAACTGTTCTAAAAAATAAAGTTTTTTCTTTAATTAAAAAAAAAAAAATCCGGGGACTTCCCTGGTGGCACAGTGGTTAAGAATCTGCCTGCCAATGCAGGGGACACAGGTTCGAGCCCTGGTCCGGGAAGATCCCACATGCCGCAGAGCAGCTAAGCCCGTGCACCACAACTACTGAGCCTGCGCTCTAGAGCTCGCGAGCCACAACTGCTGAGCCCACACACTACAACTACTGAAGCCCGTGCACTGCCACAAACAGTAGCCTCCGCTCGCCACAACTGCTGAGCCCACACACTACAACTACTGAAGCCTGTGCACTGCCACGAAGAGTAGCCCCCACTCGCCACAACTAGAGAAGGCCCTGCGCAGCAACGAAGACCCAACACTGCCAAAAATAAATAAATAATAAAATAAATAAATTAAAAAAAAAATCCAGTGAGAAAGACCAACGGGTAAAGAACTAAATGAAATACAAGTCAGAATAAAAATGGAACTAAAGCAATTGTCTAAAGAACTAAAGAACTAAAGCAGAGGAATAAGCCAAGCATCTTTTTTTTTTTCGGTACGCGGGCCTCTCACTGTTGTGGCCTCTCCCGTTGCCGAGCACAGGCTCCGGACGCGCAGGCTCAGCGGCCACGGCTCACGGGCCCAGCCGCTCCACGGCATGTGGGATCTTCCCGGACCGGGGCACGAACCCGTGTCCCCGGCATCGGCAGGTGGACTCTCAACCACTGCGCCACCAGGGAAGCCCAAGCCAAGCATCTTTTTGACGCACAGTTTGTATTTTGAGTACTGAATACACTCATGCATAAGATACCTGAGAAGCTTGACAATTTTCGTTCAGTCATTTTGTTTTACTAAGTCAAATGCTTCACACCTTACATTTTTATTTGCCATGTGTCTCTGTGTATATGAGACTGAGAATGTGTAGCGTGCCGTTGAAGACAGAGAGTTGTGATGGCACCGACCAGCATCCCAGTGTCTGCGGTGTCTACCAGCTCTGTCTCCTGGGGCAAGTTCATTAACTCTGTAAGCCTTTCCTTCCTCATTGGTGAAAGAAGATAATAGCATCTAACTCCCAGAGTCTGGGGGAAGATTAAAGGAGACAGTGTCTATAAAATTCTCAGGGTTTTTGGCACCTAATAAGTTCTGAATGGCAATGGCTATTATTATCATGATGGTAATGCACATTGAAGGTGCTATTGAATTCCTTTCTTTTTAAATTTATTTGGCTGCGTCAGGTCTTAGTTGCAGCACGCGGTCGTTGCGTTATGCAGGATCTTTTGTTGTGGCATGGGGGCTCTTCGTTGCAACACGTGGGCTTCTCTCTAGCTGTGGTGCTCAGGCTCCAGAGCGCGCGGGCTTAGTTGCCCCGCAGCATGTGGGATCTTAGTCCCCCAACCAGGGATTGAACCCATGTTCCCTGCATTGGAAGGCAGATTCTTAACCCCTGGACAACCAGGGAAGTCCACTATTGGATTCTTTATAAAATACAGAAACATGCGTGGTGTGGGTTTTTTTTTCTTTTTTTTAAAGCACTTGACCACCCCCCCCCCAAAAAAAAATCACATACCGTTAAGCTCTAGTTCTTGCTCTAATGCTTTCTACTCAAATGACTTTAGTGATGTTCATCCTTGATCTGTTCCAAACAGATATTTTGGTGACAATAAGGCAGTAAAGGTAGACTCTTCCACACGCACGAGCACACAGGGGTTTGTTTGAGAAGCTACTTTCTCCACAGATAAACTAAAAGGTGATTAAGTGTGTATACTTAAATTTGTTTGTCAAAGGTTACAGATCCTGAGAAGTAAAAAAAAAAAAAAAAAAAAAAAAAAGTCTGCATTTCTAGTGTATATGATTGCTTTATTCTCATAAAACTTCCAATGGCCTTCATAAATTTCATAAGTGAGATATGTCAAAGGACTAGCCATGCCCTTCCAAAGGGATCTGAATTTCTTGTTCAGTGACTATGTGCGAATGTCTCCCAAGTGGAAATCTACAGCCAAGATCCCCTTGGGTCCCCCTCATTTGTACAAACAGCTCCTCTATCATAAACTCTTCCAACTCCCTTTGTCCAAAGCAGATGCTCATTGTTTGGTTACACAAGTCAGTTAGCCTTATGCTTCCATATTAGACAGTGTGGTTTTTTTTTTTTTTTTTTTTGAGTTTTTGAATTTTATTTTATTTAATATTTTATATAGCAGGTTCTTATTAGTTATCCATTCTATACGTATTAGTGTATGTATGTCAATCCCAATCTCCCCATTCATCACAGGAGTGATTAATCAGGAGTGATTTTGCCTGCCAGGGGGCATTTGACAATGTCTGGAGGTGTTTTTGGTTGTCACAACTCATGGGTGGAGGGAGTGCGGGGGGAGGGCGGGGTGTGCTACTGGCATCTAGTGGGGAGAGGCCAGGGGTGCTGCTTTCGTAAACCTCCCACAATGCACAGGACAGCACCCCTCCTCCACCAAACAGTAACCTGTCCCAGAAAGTCAAGAGGGCTGTGGTTGAGAAACTGTGATATTTAGGTGATTTCCACCTGGAGGCCCAACCAGAAACTTGGGAGGCATCTTTGATTCCTCCTCCAAACACACGATATATAGTTTTTATATATGGGACAATCCAGCAACAGAAAATTTTCTATCTACTCGACCTTTCAACCTTCCATTACCATTTCAAGCCAAAGTAACTATAGCCTTCAACTTCTACAGTTTCCTCTCAACGGGTCTTCATAACTTGCTCCTTCTAATCCACTTTCTTTTTTGTTTTCAGAATTACTTTTCTAGTGAAAGGTTGTGAATGTATCTATTCTACTCGTAATATTTCAAGATTAAGCTAAAACTGCTAAGGACAGACTCTAGAAGGCCCTTCAGCATTAAAAACCACTAGTCCATCTCTCCAAAACTACCTCTTGCCCAAACTCTATCTGCACTCTAGGCCTCTAGGCTCCAGGTGTGTTGGAGGGCCTGCCATGCTTGAGAGCTCTCCCTCTATTCCCATCCTTTGCCTTCTCAAGGCTTCGTGCCTTTGGCACCCTGGGCCCTCTTATGGAAATGTCCTCCCAGCAACTCCCAGTCATCCTTTGAAGGTCTTGCTCAGACATTGTCTGCTTGGGAAGCTTTCTCTAACCCTTATGTGTAGATTCAATACCCCTTCTTTGTAAATTCCTCTGTAATACTATTTATCAAAATGTATTGTTGTCCTAGATTGTGAGCTTCTTGAAAGCAGGTCTGTATTTTAGATCTTAGTGTCCCTAGAACCTAGCAGTGTCTGGAAAATAGTAACTGTACTTAACTTTGTTGAAAGAATAGAATCAAACTAATGTTTATAGAATATTAATAAATTGAAAAAAGCATGGCTATATCAGAGTGTCAGCAGGAAATAGATGGAATACTCAGATTAAATAATTTGAAGATAGTGTAATAAGGGAACTCTATGCGTGGGGGTAGGAACCAGGAGAGAAGGTGCAGTGAATTGGGGCTAGGTATATCAGGGAGGTTGATGGCACCATGGCCTGAATGAGCAAGGGGTGGGAGCCGTTACTGGAACCTAGGGGCTGGTAGGGGTGGGCAGGGAGAGAGAAAGAGAGAGAGAAGGAAGGAGGGAGGGAGGGAGGATGAATGACAGAATGAATGAATGAATGAATGGAAGAATGAGAGAGAGAGGCAGCTTCTAGATAGTAGCTATCAGATCTCCTGCAGGGACTCCCGTTGGCTGAACGCAAACAAAAGCTGGAAGGAAATGGAGCGTGATGACGTAGTCCCCGCAGACCAGGCTCCAAGGACCAAAATCAGGATGTAGAAGGGTGGAAAGTAGATCTGAACAGGGTAACTGGAAAATATCCTGCACCATGACATAGTGAAGAGAATCATGGCTTTTGAAGTCTGACAAACCTTAGTTTCAGATCCAAGTGTTTGTAATTCTCTCGTTGTGTGGTCATGGGTAAGACGTTTACGTATATAAACTTTAGTTAGTAGTCATTGTAACAATGCCTCTTCAAGGTTATGATTAGGATTAACTGATGTGTGTATATATGTGCCTTATAGTTTGTCTAACGTAGAGTAGGCCTAATAAGATCAAGATATCATGTTTTTATATTTTTAAAAAGTTAGATTTTTTTTCTAAACTGAGTTAAAAAAAAAAAAAAAAAAAGATCGTGTGCCTTATCCTTGCCAGTCCTCTCAAGTCTGTCCACAGATGGTGGAACCATAGCAGAACTAGTGCCATGAATGGAAAAATAGTCCAAATCATCCCGAGTCGGTATTATCCTCACGAGCTTTTGTGTGTATGTACATACAAAAAGAAGCTGGAAAGCTCAAAGCTGCCTGCATCTGTACCTTTACTAGCTGTTTGTTATTTTACAGTGATGCACAATTTGCCGGAGAAGTATTTACATTTTCCTCATATAGACTATATCTGCTTTCAGAAGTTGTCCAGTTTAAATAGCCAGAATTCATCCATTGAAGATACACAATTTGGTCAAAACATCTGTTTGATATTCTGTGCAACGAACTTCATCTATTCTTCATACAGAAAGAACACATTCTTATAATAAACGTTTTTTTTTTGGTCACGGCAATCACGCAGCTGCAGGAAACATGGTTTATCATTAGATAATCACATCCTTGGGGATTGGATGCACCCGACTGTGTCTTATGGTTTCTATGTTGGAAATTTAATTTTCTCATAAATGTCAGAACTGTTGCCTTGCCACATATTGCTTAATTAATAATTAAACCATAATTCCATCCTCATAAACTATATTTAAATCTATATGCTATATGTCTGTATACATAATACGAGCGGGACTAAACAGAGATAACAGAATCTTTTGTATTTCAGATAACTGCATTTACATTTCGTACCCTAGTATTAACTTGTACTCGTTGGTACATTATTCCATCAGCGAAAACATCGGCTCATAAAAATAATTTAATTGAAGAAACATAGCCTGATTGTTAATATCCTCCCCCTGCTTTCTAATATGTATCATCAGCCCAGATTTTTAAGAGATCAAGCTAAGGGTAAGAATGACTGTGAGTAATAAGTAAAAGTTAACTGATCACTTTTGAGATGGGCCCTGAATCTGAGTCATGATTATGAACAGACTAGAAATATTTTGGTCATTCAGAAATGATTGGCCACGTGTGTTGTTATAGCAGCAAGTAACACATCATTTCCCTGTATTTAAAGTGGAAAATATCTGTCACTGCTGTGGTCAGATTGCTGAGAGCCTGAAGATCTGTGAGGACCTTCCTATTATATCAGGTGCAATTTAACTCAGGTTTTGAGCAAGATGGCCCCTGAGCGTTTGCCTCCAGGGTGAATCCTTGTCACTAGGGGGCAACAGAGTGTGGGGAGTTCTGAGCTGATGAGCAGGGTTTAGAGGTGGACAGCTAAGGCTGCTTTACACTGGAATTAGTTTTAGTTGGTAAGAAACCAAATGGTAAGTTACAATGAAGTTACTTTTTTTTAACTATTCAGTATTTCTCTCATTAGCATCTCTTCTCACTATGGGACAAATATACTAGTCCCAGGAGGAGGGTGAGAGCCACACAGAGCAGAGCCATGCCCCGCTGATGCCAGCCTAAATCAACTGAATTTCCAGCTGGCAGCAGACACAGGGGTGAGCCCAACCTAGATCAGCCGACAGTCAGCTAAATAAATGTTTCTCGTGCTATGCCACCGAGATTTGATGGTTGTTTGGTTTGTAGCATGATTATGACGATAGTTAACTGCCCCTTGCCTTCTTGATCTTAGTCTCCCCTACCAACATTCGTGTAGATTTGTTGGATAGTAATGGTGGTTACCATTCACTCTATTACCCTCTGTGTGCCAAGTTCGTTATGTGTGCTAGCTCTGATTCTCACATAATTATTACCCAATGTTAGAGATAAGCAGAACAAAGTTGAGACATGAAGTTCATCTAATTGCTTGCTTGACATCTCCACCGTGTGTTCTTACAGGCATCACAAACATTTGTTCAAAACTGAGCGCCTTATCTCCCCCTACCTCCGCCCTCCACAACCCCCAGTCTTCCCCACCTTGGTTAATGGCAGTTCCGTCTTTCCGCTACAAAACCTTGGGGCTGGGGCTTCCCTGGTGGCGCAGTGGTTGGGAGTCCGCCTGCCGACACAGGGGACACAGGTTCGTGCCCCGGTCCGGGAAGATCCCACATGCTGCGGAGCGGCTGGGCCCGTGAGCCATGGCCGCTGAGCCTGCGCGTTCAGAGCCTGTGCTCCGCAACGGGAGAGGCCACAACGGTGGGAGGCCCGCGTACCACAAAAAAAAAAAAAACCCACAAACAAAAATAAAACAAACCTCGGGGCTGTATTTGACTTTTCTCTCAGACCTCAAATCCAGTTTATCGATAAATCCTATTGACTGTACATTCATAATTATTTCTAGAATCACATGACTTCTCACCACATCCACTGCCACCACCCTTGTCCAGACCATCACCTCTTGCCTGGATTATTGGGTTAATCTCTTATCTAACCTGGCCACTTTCACTCATGCCCTTCTGCAGTTGATTCTTCACATAGAACCTAGAGTAATCTTCTAAAAATGTTTGTTAAATCATGTCACTCTTGTGTGAAAAACAGTCTCAGAATAAAATCCTAAGTTCCTGCAGTGATATATAAGACTCTACACAAGTTTTCTTCTATGGAATATAAGCTCCGTGAGGACAGGCATTATTATATCTTGCTCGCTGGTATTTCCACGGGGGCTGAACGATGCGCAATACGATTGTAGGTGATTGATAAATATTTGTTGATTGAATGAAGGCAGGTAACCTTGAGTACAGGTTATTTGTTTAGATGGAATGTAAATTCGGTTTGATCTAACTTCAGTAACATTCCAGTTTTTCATCACTCAGCCTATGTTCAACTTTTATATATTATAGACAAATATTTTAGTCCTTTCCCTAATGACTTGTTTGTCTCCTTCTTTCTTCTGTTCTTTAATAAATTTTACCAGGTGAAAAATGGATTGGTAGTTGTGGTAAGGATGGGGGTAGCTTGCTAAGATGTTTTGTTTGCATGATATTAGGATTGGAGAGTGAAGGGTATGACTGTTATCTCCTCTCTTAGTGGCAAAAAATGAATCTACAAGGTAAGGCGGGGCCGAAAGGGCTCCCGTTGGGGAGCTTGCCTCTCATCTTTGATAGTGACTTTTAGTTTTATGTAACTAAAAAAATTTCCATTATACAATCTGAAATCACTGTTTTCTAAGCTTGTGAAAGAATGTCTCACAGCCTTCTACCCGAAAATAGGTGGTCTACTTATCTTTCAATATTTCCTTTTATTCTGTCGATACCAGAGATGGAGAGTCCCTTCTTTTGTAATAAGCCTTCATGTTTTGGAGATCATTATTAAAACACCTCCTGTTTTTCTTTTCTTTTGGTTTAAATTATGTCAAATCATTTAACCTTTATTCCTCAATCCTATTTCTAAATCTTTAATCATTTTCATTACTTTGCTGTAAGTCCTCATCAATTCTTCACATATTAAAAGTTGAAAGTCCTCTATTGGTATTCTTCAATAGGGTATTTTTCTATTTTACTGTTGAATATATAACCACAGGCATGATTAATTACACACTCTTCTGAACTGAATACTTAACGGGAATACAGATATATTCATAGCGTAAATACTATATAATGCTGCTTTATGTCATAGTGATATTTTTGACTTTTAGTTTTTATATTATTATTCAGTCAACTTTAGAACACTTAAAAAAAAAACCTCTCTTTATGTGCATACCATACTCTAAAACTTTAAAAAATAGTTTTAAGTAGCTTTCCAGGGCCTTATGATCTGTGTACCATTATAGTTTTCAGATTTAGAGCACTAAGCTTTTAATTTATGAGTGAAATGACTATTGCAGTGATATTGCAAAAAAAGAAAAACCCTTTGAGTCCCACCAAAAAAAAAGGTAATTCTATGACATTTGCATTGTTTCCACATATATTACCAAACCACTTCCTTTCCGGTAGGCTAAGAAACACTGTGATCTGGAAACAGAATTCTCAGAGATTTCTTATAAATATAACTCCCTCCCCCACCCCCTGTAGCATAAAAACAATGAGTCAACAACTTGTTCATGCTTACTTTCTGATCTTATGTTTTTAAGAATTAAAGAGATAATGTGCATCCCTGGTATTAAAGGCCAATTATGGCATAATCTCTTTTACATAGATTTAACCAATAAAAAAATTCTTGGATTATCCTTAAAATACAGGAAAAAGACATAATTGGTGCACCTCGATTAGCTTTTAAGACTTGCAGATTTATTTGATGAGGAGAATATAACTTGCTTGAATTGTCCATTTTGGCATCCATGCTCTCTTAAATAAAAAAGAACTAAGCACTATGTTTTTTGGGAAAGGGAAGAGGCAGTTTTTCCTAAGTCCCTCTTTGGCTTTGAAGATGATTTCTGAGAAAGAGGCTTTCCCTTTGTTTCTAGAAGAATTATTTTACAAGCTGATTTTCTGTAAATGAAATTGTTGTTAAGTTAATTTACTTAGAGGCGCTTGATCCTATGTTGAAATTTCTTCTTCCTTAAACATCAATGAATTGCCATCAGGAACATCCCTGAAAGTTTTTATTAGCCAATGTCTGGCTGATCATATCCACTTTTTGGAATCAATATATATCATGGAAATTGGTTTTATAGAACAAGGCAGAGATGGTACATTTTGTTGGTTTCAGAAGACAAAATTTTTTATTGTTTCAAACGAGAAAATTCCAAGACATGGACTGCGTCCAATGCAATCTTCAACCTACTCTAATCTTGAAAGTTTATTTTTAAATTAAAAATTGTCAAACAAGCCAGTGTCCTTTATCACCAAAGAGTAGATGGAAAGTATACCTAAGTAAAAAAAAGAGAATTTTTATGCTTAATATTAGATATTCAGAGCAGTGCTGTTCAATAGAAACTTCTGTGAAGACATAAATGTCCTACAAGAGGGAAGGGATATGGGGATATATGTATATGTATAGCTGATTCACTTTGTGGTAAAGCAGAAACTAGCACACCATTGTAAAGCAATTATACTGCAATAAAGATGTTAAAAAAAAAAAAAAGAAATGTCCTATATCTATGCTGTGTAATATGGCGGCCTATAGCCACAGGTGGCTATCAAGAACTTGAAATGAGGCTCATGCAACCGAGGCATTGAATTTATAATTTTATTTCATTTATAATTTTATTTCATTTATTATTTTATTTCAGTTTAATTTAAAGATAAATCACCCCATGTGGCTACCATAATGGACAGTAGAGAATTAGAACAGTGACTGATTAAGACCAGTCCCCTAAACATGCCAGTGAACAACCTTGACCAGACTTTCTTATTCAGAATTCACATGTGCTTTCTTGGCAAAAGACTTGATCATTATTAGAGTTTCTTTGTTGACTTGAGTGACCTTATGGGGCCTGTGATCAGTGAGGAAGAGAGTCTCAGAGAATCCAGGCAAATAAAGAGACAGAGAAAGGTCAACTGGACTCTAGACCCATCTTCTAATTGCAGAAGATATAAATGTAGCTATAAGCAGTATTTTAATCTTAGAAGCCACCATGCTGTGTCGGGCTCTACAAAGACATATTTTACCATCCAGGGTTCTTAAGATAGTGAGTTTTTAACCCGACGGATGGCGAGATACCAAGGGCTGCTGTTGGCATTTCATTTTCATGAGTTTCTCAGGGCCCAGTGGGAAAAGAAAGCAAACGAAGCCTGCTTTGGTCAAGGTCCTTGTGTTCCAAATTTGTAGCTTGCTAGAAGAGCCTGTTGCACTCTCCGTGGCAACACTGAGAGGGCACTTTTAGGCAGGTGTCCTTACTTGGGGCTCATGGACCAGATCTATTCTGGTTATCTATTGCTGCATAACAAACCACCCCAAACTTCGTGGCTTAAACCAACCATAAGCGCTTATTTGCCTCACACATCTGCAGTTTGGGCAGGGCTCAGTGGTGACAGCTTATCTCAGCTCCATGTGATAAGGGCTGGGGCAGCCAAAAGTCTGGGGATGACTTAAAGTTTGGGAGCCTGAAGTCATACAAAGGGTTATTTTTCTTGTTCAGTTGTTGAGGCTGGCTATTGGCCGGAACACCTCCATGTGGCTGCCTGGCTTTCTCACAGCATGGCCATGAGTTTCCAAAGCAAGCCGGGGGTCCAGGCAGACGCTGCCCTGCCTTTTGTGACCTAGCCTTGCAAGTTATACATCACCACTTTTGTGACAGTCATGACCCCATCCAGATTCAAAGGCCAGGGACATCTATCCGACCTCTTTATGAGATATGGATGGTTGCTTTTGAGACACCTTGAATTTGTAGGCAGATTTTGTTTTTATTTCCTTTTTCCTGTGGGTAGCATCCATAACTTAATATTCTCAAAGTAGTTTAGAGATATAAACAATTTTCATAACCCAAGGGGGAAATGCAGACTTCTTCACCACCTACCTAGGGGCACAGTCTTGGAAGTTAAGGAATAGTATGATAGATGATACTGCTTGATGTTATGTAGATGAGTGTTTCTCAAGCTTTAATGTACGTACAAATCAGTATCTTGTTAAAAATGCAGACTCTGAATCAGTAGTTCTGGGTGGAGAGCAGGCCTGGAGTTGGTCTTGAAATTCTGTATTTCTAATAAGTTTCTGGGTGATGCTGCTGTTGCCGGTCTGAGGTAGGCTACACTTTGAGCAGCAAGAATATAAGCATTTTTCCCCTACTGCAACTTTGGAGCTTTGTATTGCTAGAGATATTATCATATATTATAACACAATTATGAATAAATAATAGTTTTAATTACCAATAATTATGCAATCAAGTGGTATAACATGAGCAAAGTGCTAGCACATAGAAGCTACAAATGATTCATTTCTAAATCCTTAATCAACCCAGATATTCTCCTGGAGTGACACACCAGCAAGGTCAATCCTGTATTCATGGCAGCCACACACAGTCTGGGCTGTACGCTGCACACCTGTAGTGGCTGCCATTTGTGTAGACGAGGATGTGAGCATTGACTTGTGGAGTTGTGAAATATAGTGGCCTTGAATGTTCTCAAAAAAACAAAGAAAAGAGAAGCAGTATTATTTAGAAAAGTCATCACAATTTTCTCTACTGTTGTTCCTTACATTTGTTTTGTTTTGAATTATCAATCCTGATTTGGGTCCTAGTCTTGTTAATTCATTGACTTCTAACATCTAGAATTGGGTAATACTATCTGAAACCCAATTTTCCCCCTTCATTCCCAGTTCTTACCCTTTTATCAAAGTTCTTGGTCAAGGACAGTAGGTACTTAGATATTGTTTGTATAAGCAATAGTAAACATATAGAGGGCTTTTTTTCAACTCCTACTCTAGATCACACAGTGGCTGAGGATGAGGATGTCTGGAGCCTTGTTGTTGGGGTTGGAGGCTGCATGACCTTTGCTGTAGTCTTGTTAATTTCACATTTTCCTCGCAGAAGCTATCCACTCTATACAGAAAGAGTACTCTGAATTTTTAAAATTAAATAATGTGCTATGGAAATAACAGTAACAGATTTCTTGAAATAATTACATTTTGATTTGGAAACTTTGAGGTATATCAGGTGCTCTGGTCCCTGAAGGGCATGGCTGAGTAATGACAACATTGATTTCTCTGGAGCAGCTGCCTCATTAGTATAACTGAAATTATTTTAGTGGAAGTGTAACTGGTTTATAATTTATAGTCGCATCTCACACGTGTGTGTGTGACTTTCTTTCTTTTGTACAGAGCCTTAGTTCACAAACCCCCATTTCTACCAATTTTTCCAATCAAAAGTAACTTAATTACTTCCAGATTTAAATGTGGTTAACTCAGAATTTAAACTCAGTTAATTTAATATTTTCCATTTTCCTATTCTCACCTCTACCCAGGGATATTCTAAGGCCTTGGAGAATTTACATTCATAAATGTACATTCACACATTTTTCTGGTTGTATCAGTTAGCTATTGCTGTGAAATAAGCCACCCCAGAACTCGGTGGCTGATACAGTAAACATGTATTGCTGCTCATGAGCCATCAGCTAGATGTTGTTCATGGTCTCGGGGGATTCATTTAGGTATCTGCAGCCCTGCTGGGGTAGGGCTCACTCACACATGTGGGGTTCATCTGTCAGTCGTCGGGTCTAGGATGACTTTCGCTGGGTTAACTGGGCTCTCCTGCATGTGATCTCGCATCCTCCAGCTGGGTAGCCTGGACTTATCCGGGCAGTAGTGGCAGGGTTTCTAAAGAATACGTAGAAGAGCGAATAGCCCCTTGAGGTTCAGGCTCAGAATCACACACTCGTGGCTGCCCTTCGTTCTATTAGCCAAAGTCCATCACAAAGCCAGACCAGTTTCAGGAGTTGGGGAGATAAATTCCACTACTGGATGGGAGTTGCTACAAAAATCACGTTGCAAAGACTGTAGATACAGAGAGAGGTGAAGTATTGTAACCATTCTTGCAATCAGTTGGCTGCACTGGTACTGGGGGAGAAGCCTCAGGTTTTTTCTGAAAACTCCCATCTTTGCCCACCTTTCTCTATTGTACTTTGGCCCCCCAGGTTGTTGAACCTAGAGCCCTTTGCTTAGATCTACAACTGGTGGTCTAAATTTCCTTTGATGCCCTTTGATCATGATGGCGGCACACTCTGTGTTCTCCTTATCCTGGTGCGAGATTCCTTTTGGGTGTCCACTCTATTTCTTGACCAGTTTTAAGCTACTCGTGCACTACATTTAACTTCATTCACAATTGTTGCCACACAGCTTACTGAACATTTTACTGAGTTATCTCATTTTGGGGGGTCTGTCTCTCCCACTTAGAGTGTAATCTCATTGAGAGAGCGATTTTTGCCCTTTTTAATTATTGCTTTATCTCCAACACCCAAGACCAGTTCCTGGAACATGATAAGCCCCCAGAGAAGTTAGTTGAATGAGTAAACGATCACATGGGAAGACTCAGAGAGTTCTCCCCTTCATGTCCATGTGCCTACACATCTTCCTCATTTTTTTGATTCTCTACTACTTAACTCTCAGCCCTCTAAACAGTTGCTTGGTAAGTCTTTATAATAAAAAAACAAACAAAATTTCTCTCTCTCTCAAGTTTGTGGCTCTTGAAATTGAGAACTAAGACTTTTGGAAATATTGTCTCTATTTTTCTGTTTCATTTTTACTTCTTGTAAAAATGTAATGGATCTTGAAAGAAGATCAATTAACTTCTCAACTGTATTCATACTCCCCTTGTGGATGCTGAATGGTGGAGAGAAAAGTAACGGACTCGAGGAAACTTACCCAGAAAAAAACCCGTTCATTAACATCTCAAAATATTATCTTGCTTTACAAGTTCAAACTTTGCCATTTCTAGCCGATTCCAATTGTGATGATTACTTAGAAGACTGAAGGTTTAGCTGAGCCAAGCAATTTCACTGAATTAATTTCATTTTTCAGAATTTAAGGCAAAGATATCATGTCTAAACTAATTTGTAATGGATGAAATGGCACTAAGTTGAGTATCAAAAATCACACACTTGTGTTTTTGCTGTTCTTATACTACCTTTGTAAAATTTCGTTAACACTAATGGAAGGAAACTCCAGTCTGAAATACTGGCTAAATATCAATAACTATATTAAGACAACCTGCAAGTGCACATGAAGAATAGATTAAATTTCCTATATACCATGTTTCCTAAAATCTAGTCCCACAATTACTGTCATCATCTCGGGTGCTCTGCCTTCTTTGGTTTGCCTTTCTGATCTGTTTTGAAGGATGTCAGATTAACTTTCCTCAACTTTACATTATATCAGGCCACTGGCTAAAAACTAGAAGTATATCAGTTATTACCCATTAGATATAATCCAGATTTCTTCAATCTGTGTTCAAGATTTGCTACAGAACGGTCCAAATACCTTTTCTTACTTTATATTCTGTTTTTGACCACCTCCATGTGACAAGTTTACTACACGCTGTCCTGAAACTTAGTCTATGATGTGGATGTGAAGTGGCCCAGAGGTAGATAATATTGTATTGAACCTAGTAGAAGGTGTCACAGCAGCACACAGTGGACTCTAGAACGCACTCTATATTAAAGCCTGTCCTAACGGATCCAAAGGAGGAGGTATGCGTATTACAGCAGTCATAGAATAATCCAGACAAATGCATTTGGATGGGTTTTCTTCAGTGCCTCGGGCTCACAACTACTCACACCTTCCCAGGGTGCCACCAGTCATGTGATTCATGCTAGTTTGTTCACATGAGCCTGGTCAGCCAACCGATTCTTCTTGTTGTTGTCAGAAGCATTCTTACTTATTCAAACAAGAAAGGAAACTGACATTTATTGAGAACTTTCTGTATGACCGTTTCAATCCCACAGATTTGACAGAATCTATGCCCATTGTGCTTCATGTTAGTGGTAGGTATTGGGTCCTTCTTTTCTTACTTATTTTTCCTCTTTTGCATGCCATCAGCACAGACAAGCTATTGACTGTAGATAAATGTTACTTAAGATTTAGATTGTGAAATGCCAATTTACATTCTGAATTATGACAAGCTTCCAAATCTTAGAAGATTTATGTAAATTATTGTTCTTGGGAGTGTTTAGGTCTGTATGCATAGATCTGGTCAAGTAAACTTTGGCTTTTCATTCTTTGAGAGTGAGGAAGAAGGTTTTAGTTAGCTATGTCACTCTACAGTTTTTTCCTTTTGCCAATCTTTATGCATGTTTTGTATTTATGGACGGATAGCAAACAATTTCTAGATTTTTTTTCCAGGAGATGAGCATCTTGGTGGTTGTTTTTGTTTATGGCAAGATGCAGTGGAAATGACAGAAAAATGTAAGAATGATAGGGGGAAATAATTCCAGTTGTTAGGCACATACAAACAATAGGAAGGACAATACTTATAAAATTGAAGTTGCTACACTCAAAGATGATGTAGAGCAGTAAAAGCTAAGAGAAGCCAGTATTTGAGGGAATTATGGACAAAGACATACCTCCTTGTATATTATTTGAAGCAAGGGGGACTTGCACAGAGAATATAATGTTGTTAGAGCTATAATGTGTACTGTCTTTCAGAAAAAGACAACTGCTTTGTATCATAGCTTCTGAAACTAAAATTTTACTTTAAAAGAATTTCACATTTTGGGAACTGGGTATCTATAAGACTATTTGCCACTTAGGGACAGAAATTGCCTCTTTCTACTAATTAGTCATCAGCCACCTACCGAGTACTTCCTACACATAAGGGCCTTTGGTGGACGCTGGCGCCATCCAAGGACAGTGGAAAGCACGCCTCTTCTTGAGGGGTGTATAGTCGTCTGGAAAGGATCACTTGAACAAATTTTTCCTTCTTTTCCAGAATACTATTATTTTTTGCTTTTCTTTCTAGCTCTCTGGATACTTTTTGCCCCTCTCCTCTTTTGGGGCCCTCTTCCTCCACCTTTCTCTTGTTGTTGGTATTTCTCGGGTTCGATGAAAATCTCCATTTGTGTGATCTCGCCCTTTACCTCTGCTTTATCTACTACCCATGTGCTGATGACACCAAAAGTCTTATCTCTAAATTGAACACAAGTGGCCTAAAATCCTGTGCCATATGACTAGGGTGACCATATAATTTATTGACAAAATTGGAACATTTGGGGGGATTGAAAATAGTGCTATTAATTTTTTTTTTCTGGGGCAATAACCATAAACAGAAACCACCCTGGGCAAATCTGTAGCTATGGTCACCCCACATGTACGCAGGAGCCCACTGGATAGCTCTACTTGGGTGTCTTTCAGGCACTAAAATATGATGGGCTGAGAGAACTCCACTTCCTGCCCTTCTGTTTCTGCTCCTCCTGCATTTTCCACCTCAAAACAATCATCCCTCCAGTTGCCTAAGCCAGAAATAGGGTCGGTAGCCATGACTTTTCCTGATCCCTCACCTTCTCTTTTATGGGTCACCAAATTCCATCATGTGTTTTTCTTAATAATGACTTCTAAATCTGTCCCCTGGGTCCATGTCTCCATGCCTGTTGCTATTGATTTAGTTGAGGCTCTCGGTTTCTCACCTGGATTAGGAAATAACCAATTAAAAGGTTTACTGCAGACATTCTGACATGAATTCCTTGAATCCTTTCTTCAGATTGCTTGTAGATTGTGTGTGTATCTATATACATCACTCCTCAGTTTTAAATCTTCCGGACTTCCTCCAAATTTCTTTCAGGATGACATCTAAATTCCTTAGTAGGACTTTAAAACCCCTTATGACTTGGCTCTTGTGGGCCTTTCAGCCTCCTTTCTCATCGTTCCTCACCTAAACCACACCTTTGTGTTTGCTCCTCCCTCAGCACCTGGACTGGCCTTCTCTCCTCCTCCATTCTCTCATTCAGGATCATTCTTCACATCTCTTACTGGCTGCTACTTCTCCAGGAAACTGTTGCTGAACCTTTGTTGAACATCTGAATTTATTCTTCCTTAAAGAGTAATTCTGATTACAATTTTCCCTCACATATTCAATTATCTATTTATTATGTTTTTTTTTCAATTGTATAATGTATATACAGTGAAATACACAGGTCTTCACTGAACTATTGGATGAGTTTTGACAAATGCATGCACCCATTTATCCAACACCCCATCAAGATATAAAACATTTATTATCACCCCTGAAAGTTCCCTTATGCCCCCTACTAGTCCACCCCCATCAGCCACTATTCTGATTTTTATTGCCACTCATTAATTTTGCCTGTCTCTGACTTCATAGAAATTACTTATTTTCACTAAGCAATAAGCCAATATTCATGTTTATAAATGGTATTGCTTTATTAGATTTTTAGTGGACACAGTTGATTTAAATGTCTAATGTTGATGAAGAAAACTTTCTAAGTATTGATATTTCATAATGTGCTTGCTATAACCAACAGAAATTATGGTCATTATTATAGGCTGGTTTTACATTTTCATAGACTGCTTAAGGCCTGTGTTTTGGGAATTCAATAGTATCTTCTTTTTCTCTTATAAAAGTGAGGAAGAGAATGGGTGTCTGCCTCATTCAGCAGGATTCTGCTTAATAAGGCATACTCGTAATGTTAGAAAATATGCTAGCTATGAACCAGAATGCATGTAACTTGAGCAAGACTCCTAATGAGCTCTGTAGGGGCAATTGCGCATTAGAATTCCAAATAAGGAGAAGCTAACTGTCAGCCAAATTTACAGTCAAAGGAGAAGGATTAGTGATTATATTAACGTCAAGATGGGAACTATATTGCATATTAGGATGAAAACCTAGTATGTTCTCACACATCACTTCTTGACTGAGGCTACTTTTATAACAGAGACTTCTACCCGGAAGTGGAGCGGGGGAAGACTTTGTCAAATTGCAAAGCAAATGGATTCAAATGAGGGCAAGAACTTTATCCAGTTCACCACAATTAATTGTTCCACAGCACTAAGAACAGAGTCTGACATAGGCACTTAATAAATAGTTAATAAATAAATAAATCATTTTGGTTATTCCTAATGCATGGGAGTAGCTATTGAATTTTTGAGTATGCTATCACATTTAATAATCTTCTGGGGAAAAGAAGTACTTTCATTTCTTAAAATAATACCTGTTCAGCTCTCCAGTGAAATATCATGTATAGAAAGTGGAATAGTTGAGATGTTTGGAGGGGCTAATGAGCCTTGCTGGTATTATTGAAGAAGAAGTCTTGATAGTTTTAAATGATCTGCATTTGGAGCCAGACTCCTTCCACCTGACCCTGAGGTTAAAACAGCCAGCAGTTTTTTTCAACTTTTGGCCAAAGCACTGAATTTCCACCCAACTATAGTTCAGTCCCCATTCAGCAGCCATCTCCATGCACCCAGTGCCTTTCAACTGATAGCCTCTGAAGGGCTATACTTTTGGAAAAAAATAATAATTTTCATTTTCCTCACTGTAACCCATAAACCGTACGAATACCCCATATTTTTGCGAAATTGCTATAAAACTAAGAAAATAGGTATTGACTGAGGCAAAGGACCAATTCTAACACTTCCTTTTAAGAACGGGGTAGTAGTTTGTCAGACTATCTGGTGTTGTAGCTTAGCTGGTGAATGTTGCAGATTGCAAAGTCACTCTACCTCTAAGGACTTTTTTTTTTTTTTTTTTTGTGGTATGCGGGCCTCCCTCTGGTGTGGCCTCTCCCGTTGCGGAGCACAGGCTCCGGACGCGCAGGCCCAGCGGCCACGGCTCACGGGTCTAAGGACTTTTTTGAAAGTAAATTCTACATTAATGGGTGTCATTGCACAGTTGTTTATCCCAAAGAGAATGTGTTGTCTATTCAGGTGAGCAGGTATTTTGTGTATGCCTCCTTGGGAAGTTTAAAGCCCATTAAACTAATAATTATACATGTTTATTAAATATGTCAAGTATGTCATTTGAGAGTCTGATATGGGATAGTGGATAGTGGAATTAAGAAAATAAGATTAATCAGTTGAGTGGACCACAGAAGAAAAGTAAGAGGTGTGGCTCGCTGATAAAGTCAATTTACTTCCTCGGATTTCAAGGCCCTTGTTTGTAAAACGAGAGGGTTATGTTATTCAGTCTTTGAAATCCCTATATCTCTAACTAGCTGAGATGTTGTAAGCATCCTTGCAATGAGAATAAGAAAGATGGAAGTTGGCTTTTTAGAAAGAATTATGAATCCACTTAAAAAACCGAAGAGACTAAACACCGGTGAATAGGACCAAAAAAAAAAGAAAAACTTGGAGGAAATTTGAAAGTCTATAAAATAGTGACGGAGATTAATTCCTTGGTTCCTGTTAAGCTGTACTGTAAGATGTTCTGTTTGGGTCTGAGCAATGATAAAATTACCCTAACATTTCTTTGAAATGAGTATTGGGTAATTAAATATGGGACTCTTCTGTTTCTCTAGCAGGAAAGTCATCAGAAGGGGAGAGACCATGGGGAAGAAGGTGGGAGAGTGAATAGAATCTGGGTGATTAAAACCAAACAAGTTCACATCAAGACTGGAAGGGCTTGTTTTTAGGGCAACACCAGTTCTTAAAGCACTTGAAATACAACACAAGTCAACTTAGTTACTTTATAATTATCAATTTGTTTTGGCCAAGGAAATGAAGTGTTCTTATGGAGATCTTTTCTGCTCAGCAAGTAGAGTTGAAATGTAGGAAAACAGAGAGATGAAAGAAGCTCATGCTGTGTGTAGGGCTGAAGCATGGCCATTACCGAGCACCATGGGCCCCACGGGCTGGGGTAGGTGACTCTTAAGCATTAGATCATATTTTTCCAATTAAGCATAAGTTGTGTTTCTTTATGTGTTACAAAAGAGTTAGTTATTTAGTCCCCATAAGGAGTATTTTATCAAAAGCAACCATTATAGCCAGAAACAAAGGAGTCTGTAACTGGATTATAGGCCCTCCCCCCATTCTAACTGAATTCAATTCCATAGATAGCTAATTGTGATGTAATGGTGATAGCTTTTGGAATGAAAATAGTTGTCAATAGAAGAGGAAGCTAGCAAGATATTATGAATGAAAAGATGAAATGAGCAGATTTATAATATAAGCATTTAATATTTAGCTTGAATTTTTTCTTAGCCTGTTATTTGTTCAGTCTGTATGAGTTCGTCTTTCTGGGTCTTAGTTTATATTTATAGCCCTGAGACTTACTTGGAAGAGATACATCAAATAGGTTAGATATCTTCAAATTTCAACTTTAGATGTAAGTTAAAGATTATTTGTTATGTCACAATGTTGTTTTAATCAGAAATCTATGTTGTATGCCTACTAACATCTACGTTATCTATTGCCCTCAAAAGGAAAAGGAGTCTCCCACATACATCATTCCAAGATAGATTAGGATCTCCAGGTTATACAAGTGGTAGATCAGGTGATGATCCCTCTGTAAACATATAAGGTGTGCTTCTCTGGTTGATTCATACAGGCTTTGCTCTTACACGGGCACCAAATGAGATCCAATAGCCCATTAAATGGGAGTACAGTCTGGTTGTGGTGTCCATCATTCCCTTATTTGCAATAGAACATGACGGTTGTGAATTTAACTTTGGGTTTTGCTTCAAGACCCACCACTTCTACCAACTAGTTATGTTTCTCCTCTGAAAAAGCAGAGGTAAGAATAATGCAATCAGAGGACTATTGTGGATAAAACAAGGAGATAGAAGATAAAGGACTCAGTAGACCAGCTGACATATACTAAAGTCTCAGTGGATCTTAGCTCTGATTATTGCCAAGGGTAATCTGACCAGCCAGACAGGGAATTAACCCCTCCCTTCATGTTCCCTGCACTGTTTCATGTGCATGTGCTTCTCAAATTTGGGTCAAATTAGAAGTTCTTCCTTGTGAGAATCCTACTTGAGGGCATCAAGAGAGGGATGTTTTGTCTATTTATTTTTCAGAAGGCAAAATTAAATCCTGAGTGGCATGGTGTAGTTAGTTTGGAGTTGTGGATGCTGTGTTCTCATTGGATCTCATTATGCAATTTCTCTGTGCCCTGTCATGTCACTGCTGCTTCTTTCACTGTGGCCAGTTATGGGATGGGGAGGATGTCCAGTGCCACAATATTTCAAAAGTAATTGTGTAGCAGAGTAATCTTTTTGAAATATCAGCCTATGCTTCTTTCTCTTGAATTTCCTCCTATCCTTATACTCCCCAGTGTTTGGATGGTTGGGTTAACTCTGTGTTCACAGCAGACGGCAGAAGTCAGTTTTTGGTGTTTGGATTTCAAAAGCTTAAATTTTAGAGGGGACGAAAAAACCCAGGGCATAAACAAACATTTTGGAAAAATTGTAAGTCATGGAGTAGGTCTTTCCTCCTCTCAAGATTAGCTAGATGCCCAAAATGAGGCAGGGGGAATCAGAAGCGTGGCAAAGGAGCTTGGTTTGGGGATTCCCAGATAAGGGGCCCTGCGACCTATTGATTCCCCACTTTCCACTCAAATCTTGCCTAGGTTTGTGGAATTCAAGGGCAGAGGACGCTTGTAGTTCACGCCTATCTCCTCCCCTTCCTGGAGGGAGCACAGGAAAGTGGGAGACACGATTGTGTGTTAAAGATAGTGGATTTGAGACCCTGTCACAGAATTTCCTGGTGCCCCATGCGGGGCATGAGAAGCAGAATATGTCCCATGCCCCTGACAGTGGCACGAACCTGGCACAGGTATCTGGTGCCTCTGAAGAGGCCTTGCAGTTGAGACAAGGGGTTCAAACAGTGACCTCTGTGGACAAACCACACACATACACCCAAATGATGGCAATTTGGACCTCACGGTAGAAACCAGCATGAGAGAATATTGCATGTCACCCAACACCTTGTCACTATGCAGGCCACCTACCTTTGGGAAATTTCCTGGCATTTCAATTTCTATCTAAGGGTAGACTGGGAACTCAAACTGTAGTGTACGTTCAGATATAGAAAGACCTAAGTTTGTGGAATGAGATTATTATCTGCTCAGGTACAAACATAGTTTGGGGACCTGAACACCGAAGGGTATGCCAGGAATAAAGCTGAACATGCAGTCGAATTTAGATTTTATTCCGAGGTAGAACAGAAGCAATGGCAAAGGAAATGGGAGAGCACTGTCATTAGCATGAGCACATCCATTCCCAGTGTGTGTGCAAGAAAAGACACACAATTGGCTTAGGTCTGTCATGGTGGCTTCAGTTCATTTAAAAGGCAGGTGAAGCTAGTTTCATCCTGGCCTGTGTTACCAAGGAGAACAGGAGAGGTAATGAAGCTCTGTGGCAGAAGCCACATGAGAGCAGAGCTCTGCGCTGTGTGGGCCGGCTTCTTAGAACATGTGTGTGGTGATGGCCTTGACATTAATGAGACGACCGATGTGCTCTCAGCTTGCAGCCACAGCTAGTTCTGAAGAGGGAGCCCTAATTTGGAACAATATTTCTCCAACCTGAATGATCACAGAAATCCCCTGGGCACTTCTTAGAAATAGGAATTCCTAGGCCTGGGTCCAGATGTCCAGGGTAGAGGCTTTAGATTGATATTTTCAATATGCGTGTCAGGTCACCCTGAAGATAATGCAAATATAGGCCAAGCATAATTTGGACTTAGATACAAAATGTTTCCTAAGTATATCAGAATGAGTGACAATTTGGGGTAGGGCCAAAGACAGTGGCTCTGGAGAAGGTTGCCTGGGTTTGAATCTGTGCCTTCGTTCTCTCTCCTGTACGATGGGGACAGGAAATGCTAACTCTTGGGCTTGTCGTGTAAAACACTAGAAGAGCACCTGGAGCATGGTAAGCACTTAATCACTGTTAGAGATCATTACGATGCTTTTTGAACACTCCACCAGGAATGAAACCATAAGGGCACGTTCACTGAAGAGTAGCAAGAGCTAACATGTCTATAGGTCCTTCATGGTTTTAAAAAGTATGATCTTATTTAAAATTCATAAGTTTGAGACCTGGGCTGTGGGAAGCCCATTTAGTCCAGGAATTTCAGCTTCAGGAGAGCTGGGTAACATATGTGAAATGTCCAGCTGGAAATCCTTGAGTGCATCTTGGCGCTTGGGGTGATGACACAATGGCAATAAGTACTGAGCTGAGCTTTTCAAACTTTAATGTTCATAGGAATCCTCTGGGAGCTTGATAAAATATAGATTCTGATTCAGTAGGTGTGAGGTGGGCCTGAGATCTAGCATTTCTAATGACCTCAACGTGATGCTGGCACTGTTGCCCTGCGGACCACAACTTGAGGAGCAAAGCATTCCGTTAAGCATCTTAATGTCCCTGATGTATATCTGGCATATGAACTGCACTTAGGCTTATGAGGATTCCCCAAAGGGCAGTAGACCTTTGCTTCCTAGGAGCAAACATAAATGATTTCTTGAGACAAACAATGTAGCCTCAGTAAACTCTGTTATCCATGTGGTGGAAGAGAGACCTGCTTGTTCTAATTAAGCACATTGAATGCTGTTGGATGCACCATGCATGATCTTCAGTGTTTGGAGCACTGAAGTTCAGTAATATATGTGTAGCACAAAAACTACACTGGATATAATTTACTATTACTGGTGAGGAGGTATTTTAGGGTCTTGTAGATATGTTGTGATCATTACCCTGGCGAAGAGTAGAAGAGCTGGTTAATAGAGATGTCCAATTGATAGAATGCTGCATAAACCGGCTTACAGGATACATTTGGTGATGATATCCAGATGAACTCGGAGAGATGACACACCAGAAATACATGGACCAATATCCCATTATCAGTCTTTGAACGATCCAGTTAGATTCACAGTTTATCTATTCTGTGTCATAAAAGCCAAATGAACAAGTACAAGCTATTACTTCAATCTGTAGTTGAAAGGCTATGTGGCGTAGAGATTTACTGGGTATCTGCTTTAGTCTCAATCATATTAAAAGTAAATCCTCAACTACATACACTCTTAAAAAGTGTACTGGAGAAGAAATTTAACTGTGGGGATGTTTGTGTATGTTAAAGCCTTCAGATATGTAGGAAAATATATCTGAGTGTGAGAGACTTGAACTACAGTTCGTTGGCCTTTAATAAAGTTATTTAGCTCTAATCCTTAGGTGGATAGAAGAAAATCAGAAGTGCTTGATTCAGCTAGATGCCAAGTAAAATGAAAAAAACAAAAAAAGCCTAGAATTCAAGGAAAATAATGCTATACAAGCTTTATCAAATCCTCCCTACCAACACTGTAGTTCTCAATAAAGCTCAGCATGACAGTTCAAAATAAAACAGGGATGTGACAAGACAATAACTCTCAGAGCATTAGAGTAAAGTTCAGTAAGTTTCCCTTCTCAGTGTTTTCCCTGGGATTCTCCGAGGCACCTGAGAGAGCCAAGGAAGGGTAATATAATTTATTCTTACCTGTCCAGGGACTGATTTCTTTTCTTCCTTTTGTGGCCTCTTTTTTTTTTTTTTTTTAACATCTTTATTGGAGTATAATTGCTTTACAATGGTGTGTTACTTT
>NC_041234.1:9635863-9636397 GCF_002837175.3 Physeter macrocephalus
GTTTTTCTCTTTCTGACTTACTTCACTCTGTATGACAGACTCTGGGTCCATCCACCTCACTACAAATAACTCAATTTCGTTTCTTTTTATGGCTGAGTAATATTCCATTGCATATATGTGCCACATCTTATTTATCCATTTGTCCGATGATGGACACTTAGGTCGCTTCCATCTCCTGGCTATTGTAAATAGAGCTGAAATGAACATTTTGGTACAGGACTCTTTTTGGATTATGGTTTTCTCAGGGTATATGCCCAGTAGTGGGATTGCACAATCTGTATATCTTCTTTGGAGACATGTCTGTTTAGGTCTTTTACCCATTTTTGGATTGGGTTGTTTGTTTTTTTTTGATATTGTGCTGCATGAGCTGCTTGTAAATCTTAGAGATTAATCCTTTGGCAGTTGCTTCATTTGCAAATATTTTCTCCCATTCTGAGGGTTGTCTTTTGGTCTTGATTATGGTTTCCTTTGCTGTGCAAGAGCTTTTAAGTTTCATTAGGTCCCATTTGTTTATTTTTGTTTTTATTTCCATTT
>NC_041234.1:9636417-9669147 GCF_002837175.3 Physeter macrocephalus
ATTGCTTTTGCTATTTGGGGTCTTTTGTGTTTCCATACAAATTGTGAAATTTTTTTTTCTAGTTCTGTAAAAAATGCTAGTGGTAGTTTGATAGGGATTGCATTGAATCTGTAGATTGCTTTGGGTAGTAGAGTCATTTTCACAATGTTGATTCTTCCAATCCAAGAACATGGTATATTTCTCCACCTATTTGTATCATCTTTAATTTCTTTCATCAGTGTCTTATAGTTTTCTGCATACAAGTTTTTTGTCTCCTTAGGTAGGTTTATTCCTAGATATTTTATTCTTTTTGTTGCAATGGTAAATGGGAGTGTTTTCTTAATTTCACTCTCAGATTTTTCATCATTAGTGTATAAGAATGCCAGAGATTTCTGTGCATTAATTTTGTATCCTGCTACTTTGCCAAATTCATTGATTAGCTCTAGTAGTTTCCTGGTAGCCTCCTTAGGATTCTCTATGTATAGTATCATGTCATCTGCAAACAGTGACAGCTTTACTTCTTCTTTTCCTATTTGGATTCCTTTTATTTCTTTTTCTTCTCTGATTGCTGTGGCTAGAACTTCCAGAACTATGTTGAATAAGAGTGGTGAGAGTGGGCAAACTTGTCTTGTTCCTGTTCTTAGTGGAAATGGTTTCAGTTTTTCACCATTGAGGACGATTTTGGCTGTGGGTTTGTCATATATGGCCTTTATTATGTTGAAGAAAGTTCCCTCTATGCCGACTTTCTGCAGGGTTTTTATCATAAATGGTGTTGAATTTTGTGGAAAGCTTTCTCTGCATCTATTGAGATGATCATATGGTTTTTCTCCTTCAGTTTGTTAATATGGTGTATCACATTGGTTGATTTGCGTATATTGAAGAATCCTTGCATTCCTGGAATAAACCCCACTTTGTTGGCTGTGGGTTTGTCATATATGGCCTTTATTATGTTGAGGAAAGTTCCCTCTATGCCTACTTTCTGCAGGGTTTTTATCATAAATGGGTGTTGAATTTTGTCAAAAGCTTTCTCTGCATCTATTGAGATGATCATATGGTTTTTCTCCTTCAGTTTGTTGCTATGGTGTATCACGTTGTTTGATTTGTGTATATTGAAGAATCCTTGCATTCCCAGAATACACCTCACTTGATCATGGTGTATGATCCTTTTAATGTGCTGTTGGATTCTGTTTGCTAGTATTTTGTTGAGGATTTTTGCATCTATGTTCATCAGTGATATTGGCCTGTAGTTTTCTTTCTTTGTGACGTCTTTGTCTGGTTTTGGTATCAGGGTGATGGTGGCCTCATAGAATGAGTTTGGGAGTGTTCCTCCCTCTGCTATCTTTTGGAAGAGTTTGAGAAGGATAGGTGTTAGCTCTTCTCTAAATGTTTGATAGAATTCGCCTGTGAAGCCGTCTGGTCCTGGGCTTTTGTTTGTTGGAAGATTTTTAATCACAGTTTCAATTTCAGTGCTTGTGATTGGTCTGTTCATATTTTCTATTTCTTCCTGGTTCAGTCTCGGCAGCTTGTGCATTTCTAAGAATTTGTCCATTTCTTCCAGGTTGTCCATTTTATTGGCATACAGTTGTTTGTAGTAATCTCTCATAATCTTTTGTATTTCTGCAGTGTCAGTTGTTACGTCTCCTTTTTCATTTCTAATTCTATTGATTTGAGTCTTCTCCCTTTTATTCTTGATGAGTCTGGCTAATGGTTTATCAATTTTATTTATCTTCTCAAAGAACCAGCTTTTAGTTTTATTGATCTTTGCTATTGTTTCCTTCATTTCTTTTTCATTTATTTCTGATCTGATCTTTATGATTTCTTTCCTTCTGCTAAATTTGGGGTTTTTTTGTTCTTCTTTCTCTAGTTGCTTTAGGTGCAAAGTTAGGTTGTTTATACGAGATGTTTCCTGTTTCTTAAGGTGGGATTGTATTGCTATAAACTTCCCTCTTAGAACTGCTTTTGCTGCATCCCATAGGTTTTGGGTCGTCGTGTCTCCATTGTCATTTGTTTCTAAGTATTTTTTGATTTCCTCTTTGATTTCTTCAGTGATCACTTCGTTATTAAGTAGTGTATTGTTTAGCCTCCATGTGTTTGTATTTTTTACAGATCTTTTCCTGTAATTGATATCTAGTCTCATAGCGTTGTGGTCAGAAAAGATACTTGATATGATTTCAATTTTCTTAAATTTGCCAAGGCTAGATTTGTGACCCAATATATGATCTATCCTGGAGAATGTTCCATGAGCACTTGAGAAAAATGCTTTTTGTTTTTTTGGATGGAATGTCCTATAAATATCCATTAAGTCCATCTTGTGTAATGTATCATTTAAAGCTTGTGTTTCCTTATTTATTTTCATTTTGGATGATCTGTCCATTGGTGAAAGTGGGGTGTTAAAGTCCCCTACTATGATTGTGTTACTGTCGATTTCCTCTTTTAGAGCTGTTAGTATTTGCCTTATGTATTGAGGTGCTCCTGTCTTGGGTGCATAAATATTTACAGTTGTTATATCTTCTTCTTGGATTGACCCCTTGATCATCATGTAGTGTCCTTGATCATTATGTAGTGTCCTTGATCATTATGTAGTGTCCTTCTTTGTCTCTTGTAATAGTCTTTATTTTAAAGTCTATTTTTGTCTGATATGAGAATTGCTACTCCAGCTTTCTTTTGATTTCCATTTGCATGGAATATCTTTTTCCATCCCCTCACTTTCAGTCTGTATGTGTCCCTAGGTCTGAAGTGGGTCTCTTGTAGACAGCATATAGATGGGTCTTGTTTTTGTATCCATTCAGCCAGTCTGTGTCTTTTGGTGGGAGCATTTAATCCATTTACATTTAAGGTAATTATCGATATGTATGGTCCTATTACCATTTACTGAATTGTTTCAGGTTGTTCTTGTAGGTCTTTTCCTCCTCTTGTGTTTCTTGCCTAGAGAAGTTCCTTTAGCATTTGTTGTAAAGCTGGTTTGGTGGTGCTGAACTCTCTCAGCTTTTGCTTGTCTGTAAAGGTTTTAATTTCTCCATCAAATCTGAATGAGATCCTTGCTGGGTAGAGTAATCTTGGTTGTAGGGTTTTTTTCCTTCATCACTTTAAATATGTCCTGCCACTCCCTTCTGGCTTGGAGAGTTTCTGCTGAAAGATCAGATGTTAACCTTATGGGGATTCCTTTGTGTGTTATTTGTTGTTTTTCCCTTGCTGCTTTTAATATGTTTTCTTTGTATTTAATTTTTGACAGTTTGATTATTATGTGTCTTGGCGTGTTTATCCTTGGGTTTATCCTGTATGGGACTCTCTGTGCTTCCTGGACTTGATTGACTATTTCCTTTCCTATATTAGGGAAGTTTTCAACTATAATCTCTTCAAATATTTTCTCAGTCCCTTTCTTTTTCTCTTCTTCTTCTGGGACCCCTATAATTCGAATGTTGGTGCATTTAATGTTGTCCCAGAGGTCTCTGAGACTGTCCTCAGTTCGGCTTATCATCTACATAGAAAACGTACTCTAAAAGTATCCTTTTACATCGTGATTACAACAGGTTTTTTTTTTTTTTTTTTTTGTGCGGTATGTGGGCCTCTCGCTGTTGTGGCCTCTCCCGTTGCAGAGCACAGGCTCCGGATGCGCAGGCTCAGCGGCCATGGCTCATGGGCCCAGCCGCTCCGCGGCATGTAGGGTCTTCCCAGACCAGGGCACAAACCCGTGTCCCCTGCATGGGCAGGCAGTCTCTCAACCACTGTGCCACCAGGGAAGCCCCTCAGTCCCTTTATTTTTCTCTTCTTCTTCTGGGACCCCTATAATTCGAATGTTGGTGCGTTTAATGTTGTCCCAGAGGTCTCTGAGACTGCCCTCAGTTCTTTTCATTCTTTTTTCTTTTTTCTGCTCTGCAGTAGTTATTTCCACTATTTTATCTTCCAGGTCACTTATCCGTCCTTCTGCCTCAGTTATTCTGCTACTGAGCCCATCTAGAGTATTTTTCATTTCATTTATTGTGTTGCTCATCGTTGCTTGCTTCCTCTTTATTTCTTCTAGGTCCTTGTTAACTGTTTCTTGCAATTTGTCTATTCTATTTCCAAGATTTTGAATCATCTTTACTATCATTATTCTGAATTCTTTTTCAGGTAGACTGCCTATTTCCTCTTCATTTGTTAGGTCTGGTGTGATTTTATCTTGCTCCTTCATCTGCTGTGTGTTTTTCTGTCTTCTCATTTTGCTTATCTTACTGTGTTTGGGGTCTCCTTTTTACAGGCTGCAGGTTCGTAGTTCCCATGTTTCTTGCATTTTCTCTATTCTATTTCCAAGATTTTGGATCATCTTTACTATCATTATTCTGAATTCTTTTTCAGGTAGACTGCATATTCCTTCTTTATTTGTTAGGTCAGGTGGGTTTTTGTCCTGCTCCATCTGCTGTGTGTTTTTCTGTCTTCTCATTTTGCTTGTCTTACTGTGTTTGGGGTCTCCTTTTTACAGGCTGCAGGTTCGTAGTTCCCTGTGTTCCTGTCTTGCTAGTTGTTTGGCACAGGGTGTCCAGCACTGTAGCTTGCTGGTCGTTGAGTGAAGCTGGGTGTTGGTGTTGAGATGGAGATGTCTGGGAGATTTTCGCTGTTTGATATTATGTGGAGCTGGGAGGTCTCTTTTTGACCAGTGTCCTGTAGTTGGCTCTCCCACCTCAGAGGCACAGCACTGACTCCTGGCTGCAGCACCAAGAGCCTTTTATCCACATGGCTCAGAATAAAGGGAGGAAAAGTAGGAAGGAAGGGAGGGAGGCAGGAAGGGAGGGAGGAAGGAAGAAAATAAAGTAAGATAAAATAAAATAAAGTTATTAAAATAAAAAATTATCTCAGAATAAAGGGAGGAAAAGTAGGAAGGAAGGGAGGGAGGCAGGGAGGGAGGGAGGGAGGGAGGAAGGAAGAAAATAAAGTAAGATAAAATAAAGTTATTAAAATAAAAAATTATTAAAAAAAAACAGGGCTTCCCTGGTGGCGCAGTGGTTGAGAGTCCGCCTGCCGATGCAGGGGACACGGGTTCATGTCCTGGTCCGGGAAGGTACCACGTGCCACGGAGCGCCTCGGCCCGTGAGCCCTGGTTGCGGAGCCTGCACGTCCGGAGCCTGTGCTCCGCAGTGGGAGAGGCCACAACAGTCAGACACATTCACATAAAGAGAAAAAGGGAACAAAATATATATATCTTGCTCCCAAAGTCCACCTCCTCAATTTGGGATGACTCCTTGTCTATTCAGGTATTCCACAGATGCAGGGTACATGAAGTTGACTGTGGAGATTTAATCCGCTGCTCCTGAGGCTGCTGGGAGAGATTTCCTTTTCTCTTCTTTGTTCACACAGCTCCCGGGGTTCAGCTTTGGATTTAGCCCCGCCTCTGCGTGTACGTCGCCTGAGGGCGTCTATTCTTCGCTCAGACAGGACGGAGTTAAAGGAGCAGCTGCTTCACGGGCTCTGGCTCACTCAGGCTGGGGAGAGGGAGGAGTACAGATGTGGGGCGAGCCTGCGGCGGCAGAGGCCTTCGTGACGTTGCTCCAGCCTGAGGCGCGCCATGTGTTCTCCCAGGGAAGTAGTCCCTGGATCATGGGACCCTGGCAGTGGTGGGCTGCACAGGCTCCCAGGAGGGGTGGTGTGGAGAGTGACCTGTGCTCGCACACAGGCTTCTTGGTGGCGGCAGCAGCAGCCTTAGCGTCTCATGCCCGTCTCTGGGGTCCACGCTGTTAGCTGCGGCCCGCGCCCGTCTCTGGAGCTCCTTTAAGCGGCGCGCTTAATCCCCTCTCCTCGCGCACCAGGAAACAAAGAGGGAAGAAAAAGTCTCTTGTCTCTTCGGCAGCTTCATGCTTTTTCCCGGACTCCCTCCCGGCTAGCCGTGGTGCACTAACCCCTTCAGGCTGTGTTCACGCAGCCGACCCCAGTCCTCTCCCTGCGATCCGACCGAAGCCCGGGCCTCAGCTCCCAGCCCCCGCCCGCCCCGGCGGGTGAGCAGACAAGCCTCTCGGGCTGGTGAGTGCCGGTCGGCCCCGATCTTCTGTGCGGGAATCTCTCCGCTTTGCCCTCCGCACCCCTGTGGCTGCGCTCTCCTCCGTGGCTCCGAAGCTCCCCCCTCCGCCACCCGCCGTCTCCGCCCGCGAAGGGGCTCCTAGTGTGTGGAAACCTTTCCTCCTTCACGGCTCCCTCCCAGAGGTGCAGGTCCCGTCCCTATCCTTTTGTCTCTGTTTATTCTTTTTTCTTCTGCCCTACCCAGGTACGTGGGGGAGTTTCTTGACTTTGGGGAGGTGTGAGGTCTTCTGCCAGCGTTCAGTGGGTGTTCCGTAGGAGTTGTTACACGTGTAGATGTATTTCTGATGTATCTGTGGGGAGGAAGTTGATCTCCGCATCTTACTCTTCCTCCATCTTCCCTGTGGCCTCTTAAGGCAACCAGCATTGTGATTATTGAACTTCTCTTTTAACACCTTAACCATGAAGTGGGAAGGGAAGTATGAGTTACTGTGATAACAACAGTGCCATGTAATAAGCAACTGAGAAATCTCCCCACCAGTATGCATTCATTTTGCTCATGAGTCTGGTGATTGGCTGCAAGTCAACTGGTCTAGCCTGGGCTCAGCGAGGGTTGCTGCATCCTCCTTCTGGGACTCATATAGTGATGCTGAGGTGCAAGTGGACAGGAGAAACACCCGCAAGGTTTCTCAGTGCTCAAGCTGGGTAATGGCACCCTGTCATGTCTGCCCTGTTCTCTCGGTCAAAGCAAGTAACATGGCTGAAGTCAAAGTCAAGTGGGGGGAAAGAGACTCTTTTAAGAGGATGATCTGCAAAGTTAGAGTGCCCAGGTACATGGATGGTGAAGACTTGGGTTGTTACTGTAATATACCTTGGAAGAGAGAAGGACCTGAAACTTAGATCTGTTTTAAGTAAAAAATGACCTGTGTGGGGAGGAAGAGAAGACCAAGATGATAAGAGTTGCCCAACAAATTACAGGCTGCTCAGTTCAGTGTGAGTTTCAGCTAAACAATAATTGTTCCTGTCTAAATGTGTCTCATGTGCTATTTGGTGATTGGCTGGAGCTAAACTGGTTTCTATGGGGTCCATGCCATATTTTGGACATACCTATACTACATAATTCTCCGTTGTTTATCTGAAATTCAAGGTGAACTCAATGCCACGTTATGCTGCTGATCTGTATCTGGCAATTCTAAGGCTGAAGTTGCCGAGAGTGAGAACTGTGCCTCCAAGAAGCCAAGGAGGTGTGACTCTTAGAAAAGCTTTGCAAAACTCTCTTCCTTCCTGCCTCCCAAGATATTCTACCACATTCCTACCTTTCTTCTTACCTGTTTCCCTCCAGGGACACAGTTTTTGGCAGAGAGATATTTGGCCGGTGCCAGGACAATAACCGGCTTGCAGCCTTTCTGATAGATTGGGCAACCGAGTGGTTGGTCCACACCCATGCAGTATCCGCTGTTCAGTGTTTTCATTTTCACTCCTGGTTATTGGCGGACATGAAGGCACCTGAGTGTGAGTTCATGATGTAGGCCCACTGAGAATGCTGATAATTTGGTGCTTGACAAAGCATTCATCTTTTTTTTTTTTTTTTTTTTTTTTTTGGCCTTGCCCCCTGGCATGCAGGATCTTAGTTCCCCGACCAGGGATCGAACCTGTGCCACCTACAGTGGAAGAGTGGAGTCTTAACCACTGGACCGCCAGGGAAGTCCCAAGGCATTCATCTTTTAATGTGTCCTAAAATATTTATTTAAAGGTGAGACTAAGCATTGTAGGAGGAAAGAGCAAATTGGATGACCCCCTCAGCAAATGCAAAAGCTGGATGGTTACAGGAACTACACTTCTAGAAAGCAATTTAAAATGTTTCTGTTCTTATCTGACTATTACTTTTCTCTTGCTAAATAGTAAATTGCCACAGACTTAGTGGTTTGAAACAGCCCTCATTTAGTGCCTTACAATGGTCTGGGTCCAGCATGGCATGGCTGAGTTCTCAGCTTAGGGTATCGTGGGCTGAAATCTGGGTATCCACCAGGCTATGTTATTTGGAGAGTCAGGGAAAATTCACTTCCGAGTGCATTCTTGTTACTGGCAGAGGATTCAATTCCACTCAGTTGTAGAACTGAGGTCCCCATCCTCATGCCGGCTGTCAGCAGAGGCCACTCTGCTTTTGAGTCCACCTTCATTCCTTGACACGTGGCCCCCTTCATCCTCAAGCCAGCAACAGCACCTCAGATCTCTGACTTCTCCTCTGCACCCAGCCAAAGAAAACTCTCTGCTTTTAAAGGGCTCGTGTGATTAAGTCAGATCCACTTCGATGCTCTCTGTATCTTCTTTTTGGCCACACCATGCGCAGCTTGCAGGATCTTAGTTCCCCAACCAGGGATTGAACCTGGGCCCTCAGCAGTGAAAGCGTGGAATCTTAACTACTGGATCACCAGGGAATACCTTGCTCGCTGTATCTTAAGATCAACTCATTACAAAATTCCTTTCCAGCAGTGCCTAGATTAGTGTTTGCTGGAGTAACTGGGTGAAGGTGAGGGTACATCAGTGGCTGGGAATCTTGGACTAGCATCTCAGAATTCTCGCCTACCCTCAGTGACCATGTCCTATAAGGGGGCTTCACAACCTTTGTCCCACCCCGGAGATTCCTCTCCCATCTCCAAGTCCAAGTATTCCATTTAGCCATGTGTAACACTGTCTCAGAAATGATTGCTTCTTTCCTCATAACATTAATTTCCCAGGGATGGTTTCGGTGCCCCGGACTAACATATCCCAGATGGAACTCTGCCCTACCATTTAATGACTCTCTGTATGGTCTGCTGCAGTAATATTCTTTTGTCAGCTACTTCATTCCATTTTATATTATATGTACCTGGTAGGCAGGAAGAGTATTAAAAAAATTTTTGTCCATCTCTCCCACTTTCCCATAGCGAAGTGGTTTGAATCTACTGGGATCTTATGATTCACTTTCCTTCAGTAAATTCGTGGCACATATTTTTTCCTCTAGTTCTGTCTCATTTTTGTATGTATCTTATACATTAAAAAATTCCACAGTGGCATGAGCTACCCACGTAATCTTGCTGCTGGAAGAGAGGTTTGCTGCGCTTATGCAGTTGTTCATTGATGTCAGCAATTGACTCCATGTTAATTTCTTCTTTGACGATTAACAACTAAGATTTATTTGAAGACTTTTCGTTTGGCTGCTTGCACGTAGATGATCTATTTTTCCTCAGGACTCTGGCTTTTACAAACACCATAATTATGTCCTATTCCATTTATTCCAGAAGATGGCGCTGCTGCTGCTTCTCCAGCAAAAGAGCATAGTAAAATAGGGTGCAGAAAGCCTCGGTGGATATTTTAGCATTTCAAAATAATACACCAAGCATCCATATTGACAGAAATATATTTAAAAGATGACATTTGAGAATACCTACTACATTACTTTTCCTCCTTATGTTGAGTTTAGTTTTATAGAAAAAATCACAGCTCACTCATTAAAAGAATTGGGTTGAGGCAAAAGGGGTAGAGACCCTCTGTGGTGCTCTTTGTCACAGTCAGGACTCACTTGGTGACTGACTTGAACAGTTATTCTTTTTAAGAGGACAGCAGCGGTGTCTGATACTAGACACTCAGATGCCCCACAGAGGCTGTCTTAAGTGATTCAACTTTTTTTTTTAATTGTAGTTAATTTACAGTGTTGTGTTAGTTTCAGGTATACAACAAAGTGATTCAGTTACATATATATATATATATATATATATATATATATATATATATATAATTTTTCAGATTCTTTTCCCTTACAGGTGATTCTGCTTTGAATGATGATGTCACTGATGGTTTCACTTAATGAATAAACTGTGCACACTGTCATTCATAGATAGTTGAGCTCTTGCCTTAAATTATTTACCTTTTAAAGAGCTCTTTTTAAAAGCTACGTTAATACTGTGAAGTAGTCAGTAAATGTCAGAGATTGAACATTCTTTTATTCCTGGAAACCTCATGTTGAAATTTAAAATTTGGTATTCAGCTGTTTAGGTGCTGGATATTTTACCAATGGATCAAATCCTATTAACTAGTACTGTAATATTCTTCCCCTGTTCTCCTTTCATTTGAGGCCATAAAGAAGTAGAATGGAGGGAAATAGGGACTAAATGTTTACTAGTGACATGAAATCAAGACAAAACGTGATTTCTGCCTAAAATAAGAGGCTTGGAAACAAATGAGTGACACTGAATGCTTCAGGAAGGTAGGCTTTTAAAATATCTTAATTCCATGAATTACTCAATATACTGGATATTTTTATGGATATTGATGTTCATATCATGGCACATCTTTTTTTTTTTCTAAAAATTTGATACATTTTAATCTACATCCAATGAATTTGATGATATCTCACTAGACGTCCTGGTCTCATTAGTGCCTAGTCATTCACTTGTTCTTTAAACAAATACTTATTTAGTGTCTATTTCATGGCCAGCCCTGCTCTAGGTTCTACATCGTCAAGAATCCCTGCTTTGATGGAACCTACAAGATAGTGGAGGGAGGCATGTTGTAGTCCTAACCTCCAGTATTTGTGAATGTGACCTTATTTGGAAATAGGTTCTTAGTAGATGTAATCAAGTTAAAATGAGGTAGTACTGGATTAAGGTGGTCCCCAGGCCAGTGACTAATGTCCTTATAAGAAGAGGGAAATTTGGACACAGATACCACCACGGAGGGGAGACTAAATTTCTATTGTTATAAGCCGCCCAGGTTGTGGTAATTTGTTATGGCAGCCCTGGGAAGCTAATACAACAGGTAATAAAAATTCAAGTAGCAAATTATATAACATATTAAGAGGTAGTTTTGAAAAAATAATGCTAGGAAGGGAGATAGAGAGTATCAGGCAAGTTGCAATTTTAAATAGAGTAATCAGAGAAGACCTTGCTGGGAAGGTGATATTTGAGCAAAGAGTTAAAGGAATTGTTGGAGACAGTCAGGCAAATATCTGAAGAGATTGATTGATCAAGGCAGGGGAAAGAGCAAGTGCAAAGGCCCTGAGACAGGAGAGTTTCTGGGTTGTATTGGTTTCCTAGGGCTGCTGTAACAAATTACCACAAACAGGGTGGGATAAAACAAGAGAAACTTATTCTGTCACAGTTCTGGAGGCCAGAAGTCTGAAATCAAGATGTCAGCAAGGCCACATGCTCTCTGAAGGCTCCATAAGAGAATCCTTCCCAGCCTCTTCCAGCTTCTGGTGGTTTAAGGTATTTGTTGCTTGTGGTTTCATCAGTCTCATCTTTGCCTTTGTCTTCACATGACCTTCTCCTCTGTGTCTCTGGCTTGGCCTTCCCCTCTGTATATCTGGGTCTCCTCCTTTTATTTTTCAGGACATATCATTGGATTTAGGGTCCACCTGTATTATCCAGAATGATCTCACCTCAAGATCCTTACCTTCATTATATCCGCAAAGGACGTTTTTTTCTTTTTCCCACTAAGGTTGTATTTACAGGTCACAGGGGACACATCTTTTTTTTTTTTTTTTAAATTAAGTAATTAATTTATTTATTTTTGGCTGTGTTGGGTCTTTGTTGCTGCACGTGGGCTTTCTCTAGTCACGGTGAGTGGGGGCTACTTGTTGCAGTGCGTGGGCTTCTCATTGCGGTGGCTTCTCTTGTTGCGGAGCACGGGCTCTAGGCACGTGGGCTTCAGTAGCTGTAGCACGTGGGCTCAGTAGTTGTGGCTCACGGGCGTGTCCCCTGCATTGGCAGGCGGATTCTTAACCACTGTGCCACCAGGGAAGTCTGGGACGCATCTTTTTGAGGCTGACCATTCAACCTACTTACACGTGTGTTTGGGCAACGGGAAGGAGGCCAACAGGGCTGGAGCCGAGGGATGGAGAGGAAGAGAAGTAGGAGATGCTGTTGGAAAAGAACCCGGGTAGAAAGTGGAAGGATCACGTAGGGCCTCAGAGATTGCTGTACAGACTCTGGCTGTCACTCTGAGTTAGAAGGAATACATAGGTTATTCATTAGTAGTTAATTGCCTGACAAGTTTGAGTTTTTAACAAATTGGGAAAATACAGCTAGCGTGTTTAGTTGTGTGCGTTTGTGATTTATTCATCAAGACTGAAAAACTGTAATGCTTTTCGTTTGTAGCTAAAGAAAAACTGAGAAGGTAAACAATTTTCCTAAGGCACTTACTAGACTAGATTACCACCGTTCACCGGTGCATCTTTGAACCTGTCGTATCTCAGTTGGAAGAGGGAACGTAAGCCCCCAGAAGGTGCACATCAGCTCTCACTGCCTGTTTTCTGCCTTTGAAGGTAGAAGTCTCTTAGCTCAGAATGCCAGCTCACAATCCCAGCTCAGTGCTTTCATGCAGCCTGTATCTATTGTGTATAATTTCCATTTCTGCCTGGAGGAGCAGCCCTCAGATTCCACCCCCAGTGCAAAGAATGTCCTTACAGCACTGGCCAGTTTTTCTGTCCACGTTGACTCTGCATTTACTACCTGTGATCTTCTGTGCAAGCTGGAACTTTCAACCTGCTGTTATTGGGCATTTCAGGCCTGTTGTACAGTAATGCTAAGACATAATAATAATAGGGCAAAATATAGTATTGAGGGCAGCTACTGTTATTTTCTTTTTTTTAAAATCAAGTCCCTGCCACTACCAGTGGCTCCTGAGATCTATTCTCAGCCCAGCAGCCAGAATGATTTTTTTTTTTTTAACATATGTCAGTTTATGTTACTCCTCTGCTCAAAAACCTCCTATAGCTTTGCGTCTCGCTCAGCATCAGAGTCATAGTCCTTACAACGAACTTCGAGATCCTAAGGGATCTGCCCCTGTTACTCCTTAAACTTAGTCTCCTGCCACTCTTCCCCCCACTCACTGCTGCTGTCACATGGCCCCCCTTCCTGTTCCTGGATCTTGCCAAGCCTGCTTCAGCCTCAGGCCCTTTGCACAGCTGCAAGGAATATGTATGCTTCATTCCCTCTCTTTAATCGGGACTCTGCATAAATGTCACCTTACAGAGAGGCCTGCCTGCCTCCGTCAACCTGCTTAAAGCAGCCACACTCTGCTGCCACCAGCTGCTCGTTCCTTGTGTCCTTACCTTGCATTTCGTTTCCCCAAAGCATTTATCAATGTCGGCTTTACTAATATATTCTTTATTCCTTTCTTAAGCTCTGTGACATAATGGAAGTCACATAATGGAAGTGACGTAAAGGAAGCTGCTTCATGCTCAGCACTGGAACAGTGCCTGGCACATATTGGGTGTTTAATAAATATTTGTTTAATTAATGAATATAATGTGCCTGACACACTGTGATATGCTACTAATACATTATCTCACTTTATCCTCGCAAAGAAAATACCGCATTATTACCCACATTTTACACATTAGAAAACTGAAGCTTAGAGAAGCTAAGTAAATTTCACAAAATTACAAAAAGTAAATGGCAGAGGTGGAACTGAAATCTGGGCAGTCTGTCTTGCGAGTCTGGGCTATTATATGCCTCCATTTTATAGCTAGTATCATAGCACAGAAAGTTTGGGTCATGTTTTCAAGGTCACAATACTAGACTGCAGTAGAGCCCCGGGTTCAGATCCAGTTTTGATCAATCATAAAGTCCTTATTTTTAATCAGGATAGTAACTGTGGCGAACCAAAACCATGGCTGATCTTTAAAAAAAAGTAGAGTAAAACCCCCCACGTACCATACAATATACCATCTTAACCATTTTGAAGGGTACAGTTCAGTAGTGTTAAGTATGTTCACATTGTACACCAGATCTCTGGAAGTGTCTCATCTTGCAAAACCGAAACTCTATCCCCATGAAGCACCAACTCATTTCCCACTCCCCCAGCCCCTGGTAACCACCCTTCTACTTTTTGTTTCTATGAGTTTGACTACTTTAGGTACCTCATAGGAGTGGAATCACACAGTTTTTGTCGTTTTGAGACTGACTTATTTCTTTATTTCACTTAGCATGATACCTTCAGAGTTCGTCCATGTTGTAGCATGAGATGGGATTTCTTTCTTTCTTAAGGTTGAATAACATTCCTTTGATGTATGTACCACATTTTCTTTACTTATCCTGTGGTGGACATTGGGTTGCTTCCATCTCTTGGCTGTTGTGAACAATGCTGCATTGGACACAGGTGTGTAAAGATCTCTTTGAGATCCTGCTTTGAATTCTTTTGAACATAAACCCAGACATTGCTGATCATTTCGAAAGTCCTGTAACTGTTACAAAAAATATTAGTGGGATTTCATAACTCCTTTTTTGACCCTAGTTTTATAATTTATTTTATGTAAATTTTTTTCATCTCTTTGATGCTATGACTATAGTCTTTCAGTATTAGCAGCCAAGTAATCTAACATCCAGCTATTCTAAAACGTCAGACAAGTCTAATTGTTCATCATTTATTTTCAAGGAAAAAGGACTCACCCACGATTTTACATTTTATTGATTTGTCTGCTCAGCTCCTTAGTGATAAATCCAATGGGAAATTCTGGTGATAACTGCCATTTGTTCTTACCCCAGGCTCTAGATTTGCTATTCCTATTCTGTTAGAATAGCCTCAGAAGTCTGAACTTTCATGGAATTTCCTAGTATTTTCCTCTCTCTTTCCTGCCTTTGGAAATTTATTTAAAATTAAAAAATTATTGATTTGATACATTTATATGCTGTAATATGATTGTCAGTGTAATGATAGTTAAAACCTCTATCATGTCACATAATTATCATTTCTTTTTTGTGGTGGGAATAATTAGGATCTAGTCTCTTAGCAAGTTTGATGTTTATAATACAGTATTGTTGTCTGAATTCACCATACTGTGCATCAGATCTCCAGGACTTGTTTGTCTACTAGTTGTAAGTTTGTACCCTTAAACAACATCCATCCTATCTCCCCTACCCCAACCCCTGGTAACCACCATTGTACTCTCTCTGTTTATGAGTTCAGCTTGTTTAGACCCACATATAAGTGAGATCATATAGTATTTGTCTTTCTCTGTGTGACTTATCTCGCTGTCCTCAAGGTCCATCCATGTTGTTGCAAATGGCAGGATTTTCTTCCTTTTCATGACCGAATAATATTCCATTGTAGATATTAACCACATCTTAATTCACTTATCTGTTGACAGGCATTAAGGTTGATTCCATATCTTGGCTATTGTGAATAATGTTACATTAAACAAGGGAGTGCATATATCTTTTTGATATCCTGTTTTCATTTCCTTTGGATATATACCCGGAAGTGGGATTACTGGATCATATTGTAGTTCTATTTTTAATTTTTTTAGGAATCTGCATACTGTTTTCCATAATATCTGTACCAGTTTACATTCCCCATGACAGTGCACAAGGGTTCTCTTTTTCCACTCACTTGCCATCCCCAACTCTACTTGTTACCGTTTGTCTTTTCGATAATAGCCATCCTATCAGGTTTGTGGTGACAACTCATTGTGGTTTTGACTTGCATTTCCCTGATGGTTAGTGATGTTGAGCATCTTTTCATGTACCTATGGGCCATTTGAGAAATGTCTATTCAAGTCCTTTGTCCATTTTTTTTATTGAGGTGCTTGTTTTTTCACTATTGAGTTGTATGAGTTCCTTATATAGATTGGATATTAACCCCTTATCAGATACATAGTTTGCAAATATTTTCTCCCATTCTGTAGGTTGCCTTTATACTGTTATTTCTTTCCTTTGCTGTGTAGAAGTTTCTAACACCTCAAATAAAGTGTAAATAGTAGAGGGAATGTGGGCCTCTTTGCCTTATTCCTTATAGCATTCATGCTCATAGTATTTCTTTGTTAAATAAAATGCTGGCTTTGGGCCCTTCATGTGTGTAATCATATTTAGAAAAATAATCCCTGAGCTTTTGTTTTCATCATAAATGGATGCTGAATATTGTATTGTTGAGTACCTTTTTAGCATCTATGAAGTTCATCACATGATCTTTCTCCTGAGCCCTATTAATACAGTGAGCTCTTTTAATAAGTTACACATTTTGAAAAAACCTTACTTGTCTATGATATACTATTTTTTAGTGTCTTAATTCAGTTTGCTAATATTTTATTTTGAAATTTTGCTTTGATAAGTCATAAGTGACACTGGTCTATATGTTTCATTTTTGTCCACTTTCTCTTAAGTTTTGGTATCAATGTTATATTCCCTTCATAAAAATACTTAGTAAGTGTCCCTTCTTTTTCTGTGCTTTGAAACTGTTAAGTGGCATTGTGTTTCTTTGTTCTTTGCTGAGTTGGCTGTGTTCCCTTGTATCTGGGCTTGGTCTTTTTGGTGGGGGGAGTTATTTGATAACTTTCTCTATTTCTTCTACATTTGTTGGTCTTTAAATTTTCTCTATTAGGATTAATTTTAGTAAATTATATATTTTTTAAATTATAAATTTAACCTACATTTTTCAGATATATTTGCAAAGAATATGGGATTTTTCGATCAGTTAGAATCCTGGCAAGAAACAGATGGTATAGTTGACCTGGGCATTTTGAGGAAAGTTAAATTAAAGGGCAGTGTACAAATATGTGGGCAAAGTTTAAGGAAATCAAAGAGGAATAGTACAGAACTCTGGGCTTGTAACAGTGGGGAGCTCTCACCGGTCCAGGGATGGGGTAAAGAGGAGGCATGATTACTGGAACCCAGAGGGGGTGGTTTTATAGTGAGGGCCACCTGGCAGGAGCTATAGCTTTTGGAGAGGAATGCAGCCAGTCCAAAGTAGCCTAGTTGGAGGGTTCTTAGAGGGAATAAATATCCCAATTGCATTTCCTTACCGTTCTCTGATTTTCCAATTAGCCAAACCCAGATGGGAACCAGGGGACAAGAAAGCTTGCAACGTTTATGAGTCAGCCCTCTGCACAGGGCAGGGAAAAGAAAGTAGGGAGGGGTAAATGGGAGAAATCCAGCACAATTTTTAAAATTTAATCTTTTAGTGGTTATTTTACCCATGCCATTTCTTATTTTGTGTATTTTGTGCTTTATTTTCTTGATTAGGTTAACTAGTGGTTAATCTGTAGCTTTTTAAAAAAAGGCTTATTTCTTCCACTATCTTTCTGTTTTCAACCTAATTGAATTTTGCTTTTATCTTTATTATTTTCTTTCTACTTTCTTTCCATTTCCTTTTTTTTCTTTTTTCTCACCTTTCCAGTTGGGTGATTGATTAATTTATATTAATCCTTTCACTTGTATTTTTTTTAATATTTATTTTAGGCTGCATTGGGTCTTCGTTGCTGCACGCGGGCTTTCTCTAGTTGCGGTGAGCGGGGGCTACTCGTTGCGGTGTGTGGACTTCTCATTGTGGTGGCTTCTCTTGTGGCAGAGCACAGGCTCTCGGTGCACGGGCTTCAGTAGTTGTGGCACACGGTCTCAGAAGTTGTGGCTCGTAGGCTCTAGAGCGCGGGCTCGGTAGTTGTGGTGCATGGGCTCAGTTGCTCCGCGGCATGTGGGATCTTCCCGGACCAGGGCTCGAACCCATGTCCCTTGCATTGGCAGGCAGATTCTTAACCATTGTGCCACCAGGGAAGCCCTCACTTGTATTTTTTTATCAGTATATAATAAGGCTAAGAAGTTTTCTGTGCGCTAAGTGTCTCCCAAGACTACCACTTCTGTTGTTTTGTCTCTTTCATGCCTCTTCCTTTGGACTTCCTGTGTTCAAAATTTGGTAACTGCAGATATTCAAAATTGTAAATAAGACTTTTAAGGAACACAGAATCAGCGATCCTTTGCTGCATATCAACAAATACCCATTTACAGGATGAATACAAAGAAAACAGCAGCCCTACAGTTACAAGAATTGGTGCTTCTGGGTTGCAATACAGTTATCAGTGACAGCATTATAGATGGAGTGAAAAGTGGTTAATGCACAAATAATCTTGGTGAAAGTAACAACAGAGTGTTCAAGAAGCTGTATTTGATGCCTGAAACCTGGCTCCAGGGAAGAGAAGATACTAATATCAAAGTGTCACAGTAGAAATTGCTTCCCAAAATGTGATAATAAAAAGAAATGCTGGGCTTCCCTGGTGGCGCAGTGGTTGCGCGTCCGCCTGCCGATGCAGGGGAACCGGGTTCGCGCCCCGGTCTGGGAAGATCCCACATGCCGCGGAGCGGCTGGGCCCGTGAGCCATGGCCGCTGCGGCATGTGGGATCTTCCCGGACCAGGGCTCGAACCCATGTCCCTTGCATTGGCAGGCAGATTCTTAACCATTGTGCCACCAGGGAAGCCCTCACTTGTATTTTTTTATCAGTATATAATAAGGCTAAGAAGTTTTCTGTGCGCTAAGTGTCTCCCAAGACTACCACTTCTGTTGTTTTGTCTCTTTCATGCCTCTTCCTTTGGACTTCCTGTGTTCAAAATTTGGTAACTGCAGATATTCAAAATTGTAAATAAGACTTTTAAGGAACACAGAATCAGCGATCCTTTGCTGCATATCAACAAATACCCATTTACAGGATGAATACAAAGAAAACAGCAGCCCTACAGTTACAAGAATTGGTGCTTCTGGGTTGCAATACAGTTATCAGTGACAGCATTATAGATGGAGTGAAAAGTGGTTAATGCACAAATAATCTTGGTGAAAGTAACAACAGAGTGTTCAAGAAGCTGTATTTGATGCCTGAAACCTGGCTCCAGGGAAGAGAAGATACTAATATCAAAGTGTCACAGTAGAAATTGCTTCCCAAAATGTGATAATAAAAAGAAATGCTGGGCTTCCCTGGTGGCGCAGTGGTTGCGCGTCCGCCTGCCGATGCAGGGGAACCGGGTTCGCGCCCCGGTCTGGGAAGATCCCACATGCCGCGGAGCGGCTGGGCCCGTGAGCCATGGCCGCTGAGCCTGCGCGTCCGGAGCCTGTGCTCCGCAACAGGAGAGGCCACAACAGAGGGAGGCCCGCATACCACACACACACACACACACAAAAAAAAAAAAAAAAGAAATGCTGTATTTCTTAATTAATATGTTGTTTTACATTAGGTGATTTTACATATACTTATGTATTATCATATTAATTAAATATTCAAATGGGGCATTTGAATATATCAATTCCATTCCCCAGACATTTTTAATATATTCAAGTTGGAAGAATTACTTTTTTTTTTTTTTTTGGGGTATGTGTATGGGGTGGAGAGGTGGGTATCTTCAAGTTGGGAAAAGAAGATAATCACCTGAATTTGGGATTTCCTTAAGAGCATGCATTTAAATATGAGTTCTGTCTCTTACAAACTCTTTTCTTGGGAAAAGTTATTTAGCTTCCAAACCCATGGTTACCTCACTAATAAGTTGGGAATATTGATTGAGTCTGACGTAGACGGATGTTGTTAGAATTAGCAGTTTTACATGTAAGTACTTATCACAGTGTTTGACACATAGATATTAATTCATATATTAATTAGAGGTTAGTTAGGATGTGATTATTACTGTGTGTTTGTTTTTCCTTTTCCCCTTTTCCCCACTGGGGTTCCATGAATCATGTCTTACTCTATACTAATATCCCAACACAGTGTTGAGGACAGAGTAGTTACTCTAGGAATATGTTTTGGAAGGATCATTTTTTAGCCCATGAAGGCATAGTGTAAGGCAGGAGTTTAGGGAGGGGGAAGGGAGGAAGCAAATACAATAGTGATAGTGCAAAAATTAAATTGGAAATAGAAACTAAGCAATTTGAGGGCAACCCATTAGACTACAGCTAGTTAGGGAGCTTATGGAGGCAGCGTGATGTAATAGAAAGAACAAATGCTATGGAATTAGAGCTGCATTTGTATTCGATTTTCTTCACTTCCGAGCTGTGTATCTTTGGGGAAGTTATCTGACAGCTCTGAGCTTCAATTGTCACATCTATTCTAAGATGTAAAAATAAAATAAAAGGATATGAAAATGGCTGGAGATTACAATTGAATAATATTTTTCTGAGGATGAATTGAGATATTATGTGCATGTCTGTGTCTGTGTAGTACTAACAGTACTTTGCAGGATAAAGTAAGCAACCAATAGTGTTTCTTTAAAGAACTTCCTTTTGAACATGAATAAAATTTAGATCCCAGTTTTAGTGAAACTAAGTTGACAAAGAAGTGCTTCTACGACAATGAGCTAAGATAAGGCCTGTAGTCGTTTTTCATGAAGTTCATTGTGTGATTTTTCTTCTATTTTCTATCCTTTTCCTGTGATCTACAAGGTGACATACAATTTTGGTAAGGAAGAGTTTAATTTTTCATAATTCGAGTGCTCTAAAGAAGAGAGAATATAAAATATAATGGACTTTTTATGACTTGCTGTGGAAAGAGAAGAAAGCTAATATTTGTGCTGTTAAATCTAATAAATGGAAAATTGTGATCCTTAAGACCAAAACATGATGCTGCTATGCCACAGTCAGTGATATATGCACTTAGAGTAGCTTGGAACTAGCTGTGTGCATTTGCTCAGCTCTCCTTGTGACCAAACATATTTTTCTGATTCATTTCATTTAAAACATTTGGTTTATAATTTTGACCTATATTTGGTATATAAATAGTGTCAATATAGGCTTGCTAAATAAATGTTTTCCCCGAACTCTGATACTACTCTTTGGGAAAAAATAGCTTTATTACTCTTTTAATGTGGTAGAAGCTCCCCCATCAAAGGATGATAATAAACCATGATGTTAGTAGTCTGAGCAATTCTTTGTCATCTGTGCAGCCATTATGCTGAGAAACAGCTGACAGAATGAACCACTTTCTTGTAATGGCGTCACTGTTTTGTTATAGAGCAAGCAAACCCTCCACAACTAAGCCCAACTAAGGGGTATGTGTCGAAAAAAAAAAAAAAACGTTTCAGGAGCAGAATCTCAGGTGCTTTAGATATTCTTTTTTCCTCCTCTAGACGTTTTTTTTTTTACATTGATGAACGAGCCATTGTGCTGATTATTATCTGGAAGTTATTTGCTGACAGTTAAATACACTTCCTAATATTGATTATCTTGAAGGGGTACAGTGAGTTCATAAAACTGTTTTCTACTTTACTAAGCTTTAGAAGTTTAAGAGATGGTGAAGCAAATTTCAGACTTAGTCAAGAAAAGAACATAGAGAAGGCTAAGATGTCTGATGTATAAAGGTTCCCAGAAACTTATATAACTAGTAAGGAATCAATATATGCATCTTCATAGTTTGAAGTACTGATGGAGGAAAAGAATAAAAGAATGAACAAGGGCAAAGTGAAAAATTAAGTGATAATTCATGCTGAATTTCAATGTGTAATACCAAGAAAACAAATACAATATATTTGTGAAGTTCATGGGAATAAAATTTAGGGTTGTAATATTAACAGTTAATAAGAAAAACAGTAATGTTACTCATTTGTGAACAACTCAGGGAAATGAGGGCTAGAAAATATGTTCCTAGTCATAGCTCTATATAGTGTTATTAAAAATTTTTGTTCCTCAACTCAAGTCCAATGGGAAATATGTATTGGAAAGCCTAAAATAAGGCATATATATATATATATACATAAATTATATATATATATATACATAAATTATATATACATATATATGTATGTGTGTATATATAGGAGTGAGATCAAACTATGACCTTTAAACTTAAGTGTGGAAATTTCATATAATTAGATATCGGGTGGCCTCTAAGATCATGGTAGTCAAATCTCTAGCACCACTCCAGGATTGTAGTAGTTTGTTCTATTTTTTTCAAAGTTTCACTTAAATTTTCTCTCCATGGTTTTGGCACTGCTAGATTTCATCAATAAACGCTGTCACTAAAAATTTTTGTCAAGCTTTTTGCACCAATGGTATAATTTTAAATCTAGTCATTTCCTTTTTTCTAACCTTACACATGGGCTTTTTAATATCACCTATCTACCCATAGCTATCTATTCGAAGCTAACTCGAAGGATTAGACATAGGATTCATTTTGGTTTACCTCCTTTTTAACAAGTAATTTGGAACACCAGAATGGAAACTCCTGACACATGGCACAGACTTCATAGCCTCAGACAGAGTGATGTATGGATAAAAGGGGTTGGCACGTACAACTTGGTGACTTAAGAGAGCTTGCCCAAACCCCAAGACAATCGAATTTTAAATCAGGTCTGATTCATCTAAGGCACTTGGAAAAAGATACTCAATTATTAGGTCTTCTGAAAATTTGTTCAGAATCTTATAATGGATGCACCCCAAGGGGGACTGAGAGCGTGAGGTGCCGATTCCTGGGAACACTTGGCCCATAACTTCAGTGGGAATATCTGTGTTCTCTTCATACCTTGTCTAGGCACGACCCTCTTCAAAAGGCTTTGGTGCAGTGATCACGGTAAGAATTAATTTGGCGTGATCACAAGGGGAGTGCATGAAAGTGGCTCATCCTGTGATCTGGATGAGCACCATTACATCCTGTGAAACCAGAGGGCCAAGGACTGTGTGGAACGCCCAGCACTCCCTTTCATGATAGATTTTCTACATGGTGGAGCCCAGGGCAACTTAAATCGCAGATAAAAGCTACCATTGAAGATTAGTATCTGAAGAACTTCGGTATAAATCAGCCCAATGCATTCTTGTCAGAAATGACGAAAGCCAGGCTCGAGGTAACTAAATTAAAGGGTCACACACCCATATAGCGGAAAATTCCAACTCTAATCCTTATCCCCTGACTCCTCTTCTTGGATCCTTCTTGTATACATCATTCTGTCGATTCTCTGGGAAGAATATTAATCAGTTCTAAGCCCCAGTTCATCCACAGCTTCTTCAATGCTGCTATTACTCCTACTAACTCTACTACTAATTCTAGCTAACACTGATAAAGCGCTCACTGTATGTCAGGGCCTGTTCTCAATTACTTACATATGTTAGCTAATTTCGGCCTCACAAAAATTCCAAGATAGATGTCATAATAATCTCCATTTTATAGGTGAAGACATTGAAATTTAAAGAGATCAAGCATTGTGTCAAGGTCATAGTGCTAGTGATTATTTTAATAAAATAAATCACTTAAGCATTCAGATATTACACTCCAATTAAATTCTTGAGAAATGGAATTGTATGATAGAATTTGTGAGCTGCATCTGTCTTGACCTCTCCCCCACCCCCGTACCCTTCTCTCCCTCTCTCCCTCTCTCTCCCTCTCTCGCTCTCTCCCTCCCTCTCTGTCTCTCTCTCCCTCTCTCTCTCTCTCTCTCTCTCTCACACACACACACACACACAAACACACACACACACACACACAGTCAATGATGTATGTTTAGAATGTGACTGAGTATGTTTAATTAAGACTCTTCTCATAGGACCTGTGCTGGAAATTTGTCTGGCGAGCAAGACTGTGTGATTTGCTCAGCGGTTCCGAGAATACGCTTTTCAACCCTGCATTATTGTTTCTCTTTTCACCTCTCTCTCTTCCTCCTTTTCATTCTCCTCTTCCCTCCCTCTGTTACACTCTGGCTTTTCCATTTTTCTCCTCTTTTGCCATTTCTTCTCCTTTCTTCCAAGTGTTTTCATCAGAGTTCCTGTGACCCTTCTTCCTAAATATTCTCTTTATAATCATCTGAGTCATTTGTTCCTTTTCCGCAAGAGTTATTTACTTAGTTTCCTTTCTTTTTTTCCCCCCCTTACTGGAGACATAACAACTAAAATGCTGAATCAGTCTCTCAAATAACTTGCTGCTTTTTTTCTTTTGGATGTTGATATTAATTACAGTAGTCAGGGCCCTGTCTTTACTTGTAACAAATGCAACCCAAACCCTTTAATCCTTATCTGCTCAAAACCATGCCTTCTGAAGATTAGTGAATTTGTTCACGATGCTGAGAAGCAGATCTGTTTTTTTGCCTTTCCTCTGCTGTTTTTTGGCTTACTCTGTTTTCAGCATTTTAGAGTGCTGTAGCTTTCAGACATAACTGTGCTTAAGGAAAGCAGAACATGCACCATGAAAAGGATAGAAATGAAAAACTCTTAAAATAATGTTTCCAAAGGAATGGTGATAAGAAAAAATCATTCAGAGGAAGATAACTCTTATTATATTAATAATGACTTATAAATATTTTGATAGATTTGAAGTTTGGCTGGGGGAAATATTAACTCAAGACTGTTCTAGTAAGGATATGAAACAGAGAAAATGAGAGTGGTTTTGAATGAATTATCATGTGATAGAATTTATCTAAGAAAAAGAATGCATAAATGTTTGTAAAGAGGTAACAGAAGTGGGACGTTAATCAGCTCGTGTCATCTTTTACATTTGCTTTCCTAAAACTGACGTATTGAGAAATATGTAAAAGAGGAGATGAGATTCCTCTTCAAATGAATACTATCAATCACGTTAAAAGATTCAAAAATTGGATGAAAATTACTCAAAGGATTATGATAAAGAGAGCAGAGGAAGGGATAATTTGTCTTGAAATAATGCCAGCAGGGAGAGAGAATGTGGCAATTAGTGGAAGCGGAAATGGGCTGACCTTTTGGAATAGGGGTGACTAAGGTTGGACACCCAGAGCTATTTTGGGGGAAATCAGTCAACAGATGTTTCTAGCATCATTTGGCAAATGTAAAGTTCAAATTGTTACTTAGAGCTGAGGTGGGCAGCATGATAACAGAGAACAGAAGCATTAGAAGTAGCTATTGGCCGCCCTCATCTGGAATAAATCTGCATAGGCTTCTGCAAGTATTTGAGAATTAACAGCCATTATACTAGTGTTTACATACAGAGATACTCAAGAGAACTGCTGGGGCTGCTGGTGGTGAGAGGAGAAGGAAAGGAAGGTTCAATGTTTCCTGTTGGTCCAGAAGAGTTTTAGGACAGTGAATCCGTTAATAGCATAATATTTAAAACTCTGCTTTGAAAGTTTATCCATAGCTCAGGGACATCTTGTTAGTTAAAATAGAATTTTAAAAGTTTCTTTTGAGAGATGTAGACTTTTCTAAAAGAAAACATCGAGTAACATAATGTACAAAAATTAATTTATGTGTTTATTTTTCCTGGGATTTGTTTTAGGGGGAAGGAAGAGTCATAAAACATCTTTGCTAATTGTTCAGAATGTCTACATTCATAAGTTGAAAATAATGAGATTTTATACCAGTAAATGTCTCATGCTATTTTACCATAAGTATCAGTCACTGAATCTGAAACTTTTTCTAGATATGGAGGTGGCAGTTATAGTATTAATTTTACCCAGGAAGAAAGTCGTTGGCTGAAAATCACCCCTTAAATCAGTGGAACAGTTGGGGTTATTGTAGCTCAGAGCTCTGTGTCAGCTCTCATATTTCCTTCCCGTGCTGTTTCTCAGGAATGTGTTGTATCTGTCCAGTTTTAGAGGCATTTGCCAAATTCAAAGGTTCACGGAGGCATGACACAACTGCATTGAATCATTTATTATTGTTTAAAATCAGGTGTTTTCACTGTTGCCATAGAGGGGTCATAATAAGGAAAATGTGAAATTATGAAAACTTGAGATAAGTTGATTGAACTAAATAATAAACCTAGTAGATGATGCTTTCTAAGGCTTGGGAGTCATGCTTCAGAGAAGGCAAGAGTATGTTGATATGCGAAATTAATATGTGATTACAATGATACTGGAAATCAGTGGAGCAAGTATGGATTGATGGATTGGCTGGTGGATGGCATTAAAACTAGCTTATTTTAAACTTACTTTATGTAAAACATTATAAATATATATAGTCAAGATGGATTAATCGCTAAATATGAGAGGTAAAACTATACAATTAATAGAAGGAAAAATAGAAGAGTATTTTGGGAACTTAGGGGTGGAAAGAACTTCTTAAATAAAATTCCTAAAGTTTGTGCCATTCTGAAGAAAAATCTGATAACATTTAGTGAAATTGTTTATATACCATATGTCCTTGCATCTCTATCCAGGATATGTAGCTCAGAGAATTCTCATGCAAGTCCATAAAGAAAATATTTAAATAGAAATTTGTCACAGAATTGTTTTTGGTAACAGGAAGTTGGAGATAACTGCTTATCATGATAATCATTTTGCAAGAGATATGTGTATCCGATCATCGCATTGTGCACCTTAAACTTACATAATATTATATGTCAACTATATTTCTATCAAGCTGGAAAAAAAAGTTGGAGGCAACTAGATGCAGACCTCAGAGGGAAGTGATAAGTACAATGTGGTCAATGCATTCTATGCAGTGGTACATGTAGCAGTTAGACCCAACTAGACCCATGACTACAAAATGATCAATAGCTCTTAAAAACGATAGTGCTGAGTTAAAACAAAAAGAGAAAACAAATGAACATGCATGCATATGATACAATACACAAAAAAGAATGAATATCTAACATATTAGGAAATGAGTCAATGGCAGGAGATGGAAATAGTATACTGGGGATAAAAGAGGATCAATACACAGGACAAGAGATTGGTCTTCCAGGGATGAATGATGATCATGTTCAATGAATTACAGAGTATGATTAATTCAAACTTTTGCACACAAAAAGCAAACAACCTAATAATTAATGACTTATAGACGCAGATGAAGTAGGTATTACTTGGACAGGGAGATGTTTGTTTATTCTAATGACCTCAAGTAAAGCAGATGGCACGATGGCGAGGGGCATCCTGGTAGGATGGAGAAAATTTGAAAGATGCAGCATAAAAAAACTGGGGTTCAGTCTTGAGTTCTGGCAGCACAATGTCAGCTGTGCAGATTATTTAAACCGAGTCTCATGTTCCTGATTTGTATGTAACAAGGATACTAATGTACCACACACACATGACAGTGGTGCTTTATGCATTTCTGAGGGTCAGAAAAATATTATTATAAATATTTACAGTTCATAAATGGGTTTTAAATTTAATTTTATTAAAAAAAAATTTTTTTTGCGGTATTTGGGCCTCTCACCGTTGTGGCCTCTCCCGTTGCGGAGCACAGGCTCCGGCCGCGCAGGCTCAGCGGCCATGGCTCACGGGCCCAGCCGCTCCGCGGCATGTGGGATCTTCCCGGACCGGGGCACGAACCCGTGTCCCCTACATTGGCAAGCGGACTCTCAACCACTGCGCCACCAGGGAAGCCCCATAAATGGGTTTTTTAAATGATGGCTTCAGTTATTTTGTGTATGCTGCTAGTTCCCACATCTGTCCAGCAATGACTTTCATTTCTATTCAGAATCATATATTTAACTTCTGGCTTGATATCTCTACTTGGATATTCATCACACATCTAAAACTCAGAATGCCCCAAACGGAATCATTATTCTCAGTTCTTCGTGCCTGTTCTTCTTAATTTTCCCCTCTGTGAATCGTATTACTAACCACATATTTCCTAAGACAGACTCCTCAGAATTGAACCACTGTCTTTCCTCTCTCATTTATCCCCTCTTCCAAACAATAACGATGTATGTTAATTACAACTTCTTAATTGTTCTTCTTCATCCTCAAAACAACTATCTTGATTTTGTTACTATTAGCAATTGCTTAAATTACCTCAAGAAACTCCTAACATTTAAAAAAATTTTTTATTGCAGTATAGTTCATTTACAATATCGTGTAAGTTTCAGGTGTATGGCACAGTGATTCAGTTATATATATTGCATATATATATATGTACTCAGTTATATACGTGTGTGTGTGTGTGTGTGTGTGTATATATATATATACTTTTTCAGATTCTTTTCCCTTATAGGTTATTACAAAATAGTGAGAGTAGTTCCCTGTGCTATACAGTAGGTCCTTGTTGGTTATCTGTTTTATACATAGTAGTGTAAGAAACTCCTAACCTTGACCTTCTTTCCCATAACCTTTCCAGTCCTTTTTGGAACAGTTTAGAATGATCTTTCTAAATCCAAATAATACTTCATTTCCCTGCTCAAAAGCCTTCCATGACTCCCCATTCCCCAATCCATAATGTCTAATCGAAACAGCTTATTATGATCTGACCTTTGCTTATCACCCTTCACCCTTCAACCGTTACATGAGTGTTTTTCAAATAGTAAATCATGACACTGTGGTGTCTCATGACCTTTATGTTTTGGGTGAAACATAAGCAATAGGAATAGAAAACAGAGTGCATTGCTTATAGTCTGGCTAAGTATTATGTCGTGACCTTTTGATTCACACATCCATACATAGACACACCCATACATACACATACATACTCTAGATGGAAATTTTATTTTTTACCCTGATGCCCAGAATCCTCCATCTTACCGTTATTTCTGTGTGCTGACAACCCAAGTAGACTGCTTGTATCTCCCAAAACATATGTGGTTTTTCTTTCCTTTGGGGATTTCTATCCCCGCTTCCAGAACTGCTCTGCTCCACGTGACCTGCACAACTCTTTATTGATTTAGCTTCAGAGTCACCTCTTCAGGGAAGTTATTTTTGATCCTCACATAGTCCCCAAAGCAAGACATAATGTCATTTCTGTGTAATCCTCTAATATTCCATGCTTATACCTATTTGCCCTCTATTACACTATATTATAATTTCCTGTTTAGGGATTCTTTTCTCATGAAACTGATAGCTCCCTGAGAACAGGGAATGTGTGTTACTATCATCATTTTGATTTCATCTTCCACAAAACTGATGGATCAGATTTAATCTCCACAATCCCTCCCAGCTCTTAATTTCTAGATAAATCTAATTCTTGGACTTGACATTTTAGGTGATATTTATGATAAATTGCATAGGTATTGACTGATCTAATTTGGTCCTCATTGTGGCTGAGATATTACTTATGATTTGGCAGTTTAGACATGTTTGTGTCAGTTACTGATTTAATCTCATACAGTTGCAACATGGGACATTTCCCCCAATCATCCCCAATTGTTACCAAAATATAAGGTGGAAGAAAAAATGTTAAGCTTCTAGGATTGGATGGGAGCACCTACGCTCTTTCTGTAGGTTGGCAAACATGCTGATAAAATATGAAAAACTTACTCAGACATGTGTCCCCAAATATCTAGTTGTCTTGTATAATGAAGATAGCAAATCTCATTGCCATTTCTGTTTTAATCCAGATGCTCTGTTTTATATGCACACATTTAACAGTGCCCTTGCACCAGAGATACTTTAAATGATAAATGATATGTTTCTCAACATCCAATCATCCGAATACCTAATAAACTATCCTTCCCTTAGTATTTTCAATAAACTAAAGTTACTGTGTTTCCCTAAGGGAATTTTGCAACTACAGAATTAATGACAGTGCCAGAACCACCAATTTCGTTAAGGCCAAGAGCAAAAGGGGAGAAAAAAGCTTTAGAAAACTAACTACTTACCTAATGAAAACAAATCAATGGTTAGAGAAAGGACATTGTTATAAATGCCCTAGCTCTGCTGACTAAACATTCCATTTTTCTTTTTAGAAGGAAAAAAAAATTCCAAGAGAATCCTTCGGGGCAGACAGTTTCTTCTCTGGATTTTTCTAATACATACATATATATATATATTTAATAAACTTATACTGCCAGACACTGTTTGAAATCCATTGACTTTTATCACTAGTTTTAAAATGCCTTTGTAGTTCAGTTATCACTCTAAGTCCTAGGTTTATTCAAAGAACTGTTGGGAGCTTTGAATGAAAGCGCGTCCCGTCTTGTCGTCTCACCCTCTGCAGCTGCCGTACTCTTAGATAGAGTAGTCCTCTATCTAAGGGCCATTTCCTCTTTCCTATCTAAGAGTAGTCCTCTCTGCTGACCATACCCTTTCCTCCTGCCTTCTGCAAGAGCGGTTTCTTACCTCCTTAAGTCAAGACCATTCTCTCCTTCTCTTGAGGAAGCCAGGAGAGAACCTAAAAATATTTGTTTCATTTTGCCTCAACCTCCATGCATTCATTCATTTAGTGAATATTTATTTAGCACTGACTATGTGAAAGACTGTGTCCTAGGCACTAGAGATCAGGGAACAGGCAAAAATGCCTGCCCTTGTCAATCTTACATGCAGTGGACTCCTGGGTCTGGCTTTGCATAATCTAAACGATCTGTTAGTAGACTTTCTTAAATGTAAGTGCCTTGTAATTGTGAGATAAATCCAGAAGGTATTTCACTCAGGAAGACCGGATTTAATGAAATCACGAAAAGCTGTATCAGTTAAGGTTGAGTTATGTAATAAGATACAGGGAGGTATAGTAATAATTCCTCTTTGTATTCCTATGACTATGATGTTAAATGTTTTAATATATTACTAACACACACACACAATTTGGTTCAGTTAAACACACACACACACACACACACACACACACACAGATAAGTGGCACATATTTGCAGTTATATGATCTGGATTCCAGTTTCACACTCCCTGTTCATAATTGGACACTTTCCTGAAAGCTGACTCTTTATTATGCTTTTGAAAACTGGAGTTCTCTTTCCCTCTTAAAAGAGTGGTAAAATTCCTAGATTTACAAAATAATTAGGGGGCCATGCCTGTTCACTTGAGGCATCCTTCATGCTACATTTCTGAGAGCTTAGCAGGTCATTTCAGCTTCCTTTCAAAGCATCCCAATGATGGGAATTTCATTTCTTTATATGCAACTTCATTCTCATATTAGTCTTAATAGTTTTTTCTCTACTAATTTGAAGTCTGCTTTCTAAAATATTCACATATTGGTTCTAATTCTTCCCATAAAGTACCCCATGTGCCAGCTTCCCATGGTTTTCCCTTGGCTCTTCTTACTTGGGGGGTCATTCCATATCCCTCATCTTTCCTTTCCTGGCATGGTTTCTAGGTCTCCCTCGTTTTGGTCACCTTCCAGAATGATGTGAATTGACTTTCTGTAGTTCAGTATTCCTGGTAAACTGTAGAATGCAGAGCTGGACATATCATCCTGGATGTGGTCTGTCTAATATAACTCTTACCACCAAATTCTCAACAGTATACATGCATGTATGTCCTCGATGTGTGCTGTATGTTCATAACTTTTTTCCCCAACAAGCCCCAGCACAGTGAGCTTGTGGTGAGCTACACATACAACATATAGAAACCTTAGGGTCACCATGAAAAGCCAACAATAAGGTTAAATCCACAAGGTCTATAGTGACTTTGTTAGTTATTACCACAGGGATTCGCTGAGCCAGTTACCTTGTTGTTCAGCATTCACCAACCATCACAAGTGCCAACAAGGAAATTTGCACCTCTGGGTCCAGTAAAATGTGAATTATGAAAAAAAAAAAGGGTTTCAGTTGTACTTAAGGGGTAATATATTTTTTTTTAAATGTATTCGCTAAGGACACTCTTCAAACGAAGAGACCAGCTCTACTCTTGAATATATTAAGTGTTTCTGACCATGTTACTATTATGTTCCAAAGATAAAGCCAGGTTTTGAAGACTGAAACAGGAGAATCCAGAGAGAACAATAAACAGTTGAGGAGTTAATTATAAAAAGAAATGGTTCTCCTTAAAGAAGATGTGTGGAGTGTCTTAGTCGCTTCAGGCTGATATAATAAAGTACCATAGACTGCGTGGCTTATAAACAACAGAATTTATTTCTCACAGTTCTGGAGGCTGGGAAGTGCAAGATCAAGGCACCAGTAGATTTAGTGGCTGGTGAAGGCTCCCTTCCTGGTTCATAGATGACCTTCTTCTTGCTGCATCCTCACATGGTGGAGAGAGTGAGAGAACTCTCTGGGTCTCTTTTATAAGGGCACTAATCCCATTCATGAAGACTCCACCTCATGACCTAATCATCTCCCAAATACTCCACCTCTTAATACCATTACATTGGGGGTTAGGTTTTAACATACAAATTTAGGGGGAGGGCACAGACATTCAGTCCTTAACACATAGTGTAGTAAACACCACTAAAGTGTGTTTCTAATGATCCTCAAAATGACAAGGCCAAGAAGAAAAATGAAGCTTAAAAAGTATAAACCGTCATCATTAAAAAGCATCCGTGTTATTGGTTGCAGACAACAGAGTAAAAGCTATGTAACTTTGGGGACTAATTAGCTGGTCATTTTTGCATACACTATATTAACCTGCAATCAAACAAACCAACACACTGAATTATATCAGAACTGATATAACCAGGTGTGGATAAATGGCAAATGTCAGCTTTTAACCTTTTTATCCTTGCATTATACAATTCAAAATATCAACCATGTTCTATGAAGACAGATCTAAACAGATCTGTCCTGTGGGCATAAAATTTTTGTAACATCATGGCTAGTCCTGAACTAGATCTCTTTGGGTATCTATTAGATGGCGTTTATATGGAGGAGAGATTTTTTTTTCTAAAGGAGAAGAGAGGCTTTTTTTTTTTTAATGTACCTTATGGAATTGTTAAAAGTTAGTAACATCAAACATACAGGTTACAATACAGCGTTCACAAATAACAAAATTCCAAGTTCAATAAGTACTAAATTTTGTAGAAATTGTGGCATAAACTTTTGATACCACCACCTCAAAATCCTAAGCTAAAATAAAACTATAAGGAAAATGTTTTAAATAACATAAAAATAATTGGAAATTTGACAGTATAAGGAAGATGTCACTAAAAGACTGATTTGTTAGAAAAATTATGTATCATATCACATCATAATTGCAGTTCACAAAGCAAATATATCTACATATGGAAAGGACAAAATAGGCAAGTTAAAACAGTGTACACAGCAGCTAAGTCATCCCTTGGTGTGTTTTTTAATAGTGGTTTTTCTTTTTTTTTTTTTTTAAATCTTTACTGGAGTATAATTGCTTTACAGTGGTGTGTTAGTTTCTGCTTTACAACAAAGTGAATCAGTTATACATACGTTCCCATATCTCTTCCCTCTTGCCTCTCCCTCCCTCCCACCCTCCCTATCCCACCCCTCTAGGTGGTCCCAAACCACCAAG
>NC_041234.1:9669177-9670640 GCF_002837175.3 Physeter macrocephalus
GTATTTGTCTTTCTCTTTCTGACTTACTTCACTCTGTATGACAGTCTCTAGGTCCATCTACCTCACTACGAGTAACTCAATTTCGGTTTTCTTATGGCTGAGTAATATTCCATTGTATATATGTGCCACATCTTCTTAGTTTGATAGTGTCTGGCCTTACATTTAGGTCTTTAACCCATTTTGAGTTTATTTATTTATTTATTTATTTATTTATTTTTTGTGGTATGCGGGCCTCCCTCTGCTGCGGCCCCTCCCGCCACGGAGCACAGGTTCCGGACGCCAGGCCCAGCGGCCATGACTCACGGGCCCAGCCGCTCCGCGACACGTGGGATCCTCCCAGACCGGGGCGGGCTGTCTATTCTCCACTGTATATTCTTGCCTCCTTTAACAAAGATAAGGTGACCATATGTGTATGGGTTTATCTCTGGACTTTCTGTCCTGTTCCATTGATCTATATTTCTGTTTTTGTGCCAGTACCATACTGTCTTGATTACTGTAGCTTTGTAGTATAGTCTGAAGTCAGGGAGGTGATTCTGCCAGCTCCCTTTTTCTTGATCAAGATTGCTTTGGCTATTCGGGGTCTTTTGTGTTTCCATACAAATTGTGAATTCTTTTGTTCTAGTTCTGTGAAGAATGCCAGTGGTTGTTTGATAGGGCTTGCATTGAATCTGTAGATTGCTTTGGGTAGTGGAGTCATTTTCACAATGTTGATTCTTCCAATCCAAGAACATGGTATATCTCTCCACCTATTTGTATCATCTTTAATTCCTTTCATCAGTGTCTTACAATTTTCTCCATACAGGTCTTTTGTCTCCTTAGGTAGGTTTATTCCTAGATATTTTATTCTTTTTGTTGCAGTGGTAAATGGGAGTGTTTTCTTAATTTCACTCTCAGATTTTTCATCATTAGTGTATAAGAATGCCAGAGATATCTGTGCATTAATTTTTATCCTGCTACTTTACCAAATTCATTGATTAGCTCTAGTAGTTTTCTGGTAGCATTTTTGGGTTAGGATTCTGTATGTATAGTATCATGTCATCTGCAAACAGTGACAGCTTTACTTCTTCTTTTCCAATTTGGATTCCTTTTATTTCTTTTTCTTCTCTGATTGCTGTGGCTAGAACTTCCAAAACTGTGTGGAATAAGAGTGGTGAGAGTGGGCAACCTTGTCTTGTTCCTGATCTAATTGGAAATGGTTTCAGTTTTTCACCATTGAGGACGATGTTGGCTGTGGGTTTGTCATATATGGCCTTTATTATGTTGAGGAAAGTTCCCTCTTTGCCTACTTTCTGCAGGGTTTTTTATCATAAATGGGTGTTGAATTTTGTCAAAAGCTTTCTCTGCATCTATTGAGATGATCATATGGTTTTTCTTCTTCAGTTTGTTGATATGGTGTATCACGTTGATTGATTTGTGTATATTGAAGAATCCTTGCATTCCTGGAATAAACCCCACTTGATCAT
>NC_041234.1:9671318-9672011 GCF_002837175.3 Physeter macrocephalus
AATCCTTGCATTCCTGGGATAAACCCCACTTGATCGTAGTGTATGATCCTTTTAATGTGCTGTTGGACTCTGTTTGCTAGTATTTTTTTGAGGAGTTTTGCATCTATGTTCATCAGTGATATTGGCCTGCAGTTTTATTTCTTTGTGTCATCTTTGTCTGGTTTTGGTATCAGAGTGATGGTGGCCTCATAGAATGAGTTTGGGAGGTTTCCTCCCTCTGCTATATTTTGAAAGAGTTTGAGAAGGATAGGTGTTAGCTCTTCTCTAAATGTTTGATAGAATTCGCCTGTGAAGCCATCTGGTCCTGGGCTTTTGTTTGTTGGAAGATTTTTAATCACAGTTTCAATTTCAGTGCTTGTGATTGGTCTGTTCATATTTTCTATTTCTTCCTGGTTCAGTCTCGGCAGCTTGTGCATTTCTAAGAATTTGTCCATTTCTTCCAGGTTGTCCATTTTATTGGCGTAGAGGTGCTTGTAGTAATCTCTCATAATCTTTTGTATTTCTGCAGTGTCAGTTGTTACTTCTCCTTTTTCAATTATAATTCTATTGATTTGAGTTTTCTCCCTTTTTTTCTTGATGAGTCTGGCTAACGGTTTATCAATTTTGTTTATCTTCTCAAAGAACCAGCTTTTAGTTTTATTGATCTTTGCTACTGTTTCCTTCATTTCTTTTTCATTTATTACTAATCTGATC
>NC_041234.1:9672685-9686968 GCF_002837175.3 Physeter macrocephalus
GGGACTGTCTGTGCTTCCTGGACTTGATTAACTATTTCCTTTCCCATATTAGGGAAGTTTTCAACTATAATCTCTTCAAATATTTTCTCAGTCCCTTTCTTTTTCTCTTCTTCTTCTGGGACCCTTATAATTCGAATGTTGGTGCGTTTAATGTTGTCCCAGAGGTCTCTGAGACTGTCCTCAGTCCTTTTCATTCTTTTTTCTTGATTCTGCTCTGCAGTGGTTATTTCCACTCTTTTATCTTCCAGGTCACGTATCCTTTCTTCTGCCTCAGTTATTCTACTAGTGATCCCATCTAGAGTCTTTTAAATTTCATTTATTGTGTTGTTCATTGTTGCTTCCTTCCTCTTTAGTTCTTCTAGGTCCTCGTTAAATGTTTCTTGCATTTTCTCTATTGTATTTCCAAGATTTTGGTTCATCTTTACTATCATTATTCTGAATTCTTTTTCAGGTTGACTGCCTATTTCCTATTCATTTGTTAGGTCTGGTGGGTTTGTACCTTGCTCCTTCATCTGCTGTGTGTTTTTCTGTCTTTTCATTTTGCTTATCTTACTGTGTTTGGGGTCTCCATTTCGCAGGCTGCACGTTCGTAGTTCCTGTTGTTTTTGGTGTCTGTCCCCACTGGCTAAGGTTGTTCAGTGGGTTGAGTAGGTTTCCTGGTGGAGGGGACTAGTGCCTGTTTTCTGGTGGATGAGGCTGGATCTTTTCTTTCTGATTCTGCTCTGCAGTGGTTATTTCCACTCTTTTATCTTCCAGGTCACGTATCCTTTCTTCTGCCTCAGTTATTCTACTAGTGATCCCATCTAGAGTCTTTTAAATTTCATTTATTGTGTTGTTCATTGTTGCTTCCTTCCTCTTTAGTTCTTCTAGGTCCTCGTTAAATGTTTCTTGCATTTTCTCTATTGTATTTCCAAGATTTTGGTTCATCTTTACTATCATTATTCTGAATTCTTTTTCAGGTTGACTGCCTATTTCCTATTCATTTGTTAGGTCTGGTGGGTTTGTACCTTGCTCCTTCATCTGCTGTGTGTTTTTCTGTCTTTTCATTTTGCTTATCTTACTGTGTTTGGGGTCTCCATTTCGCAGGCTGCACGTTCGTAGTTCCTGTTGTTTTTGGTGTCTGTCCCCACTGGCTAAGGTTGTTCAGTGGGTTGAGTAGGTTTCCTGGTGGAGGGGACTAGTGCCTGTTTTCTGGTGGATGAGGCTGGATCTTTTCTTTCTGGTGGGAATGTCCACGTCTGGTGGTGTGTATTGGGGTGTCTGTAACCTTACTATGATTTTAGGCAGCCTCTCTGCTAATGGATGGGGCTGTGTTCCTGTCTTGCTCGTTGTTTGGCTTAGGGTGTCCAGCACTGTAGCTTGCTGGTCGTTGAGTGAAGCTGGGTGTTGGTGTTGAGATGGAGATGTCTGGGAGATTTTCGCCGTTGGATCTTACGTGGAGCTGGGAGGTCTCTTGTGGACCAGTGTCCTGAAGTTGGTTCTCTCACCTCGGAGGCACAGCCCTGATGCCTGCCTGGAGCACCAAGAGCCATCAATCCACACGGCTCAGAATAAAAGGGATAAAAAATAGAAAGAAAGAAAGAACGAAAGAAAGAAGGAAAGAGAGCGCGTGAGCGAACGAGAGAGAGAGCGAGAGAAAGAAAGAAAGAGAGAGGATAAGATAAAGTAGGATAAAATAAAATAAAGTTATTAAAATAAAAAATAATTATTGGCAAGAAAAATTTCAAAAGTAAAAAAAAAAAACCGGGACCGTCAGAACCCTAGGACAAAAGGTGAAAGCAAAGCTATACAGACAACATCTCAAACAGAAGCATACACATACACGCTCACAAAAAGAGGAAAAGGGGAAAAAAATAATATATCTTGCTCCCAAAGTCCACCTCCTCAATTTGTGATGATTCGTTGTCTGTTCAGGTATTCCACAGATGCAGGGTACATCACGTTGATTGTGGAGCTTTAATCCGCTGCTTCTGAGGCTGCTGAGAGAGATTTCCCTTTCTCTTCTTTGTTCGCTGAGCTCCTGGGGTTCAGCTTTGGGTTTGGCCCCTCCTCTGCGTATAGGTTGCCTGAGGGCGTCTGCTCTTCGCTCAGACAGGACGGGGTTAAAGGAGCAGCTGATTCGTGAGCTCTGGCTCACTCAGTCCCGGAGGAGGGAGGGGCACGGATGCAGGGTGAGCCCGCGGCGGCAGAGGCCGGCGTGACGTTGCACCAGCCTGAGGCGCGCCGTGCGTTCTCCTGGGGAAGCTGTCCCTGGATCGCGGGACCCTGTCAGTGGCGGGCTGCACAGGCTCCCAGGAGGGGCGGTGTGGACAGGGACCTGTGCTCGCACACAGGCTTCTTGGTGGCGGCAGCAGTGGCCTTAGCGTCTCATGCCCGTCTCTGGGGTCCGTGCTGATAGCCGCGGCTTGCGCCTGTCTCTGGAGCTCCTTTAAGCGGTGCGCTTAATCCCCTCTCGTCGCGCACCAGGAAACAAAGAGGCAAGAAAAAGTCTCTTGCCTCTTCAGCAGCTCCAGACTTCTCCCACACTCCCTCCCGGCTAGTCGTGGTGCACTAACCCCTTCAGGCTGTGTTCACGCCGCCAACCCCAGTCCTCTCCCTGGGATCTGACCTCCGAAGCCTGAGCCTCAGCTCCCAGCCCCCGCCCGCCCCGGCGGGCGTTCAGTGGGTGTTCTATAGGAGCAGTTCCACATGTAGATGTTTTTCTGATGTATCTGTGGGGAGGAAGGTGATCTCCACGTCTTACTCTTACTCTGATTTTTTTTTTGAGATCTGACTTTGTTATCAAATGAAATATGTACATTAACAATTGAAGCAGTGTAGGAAATAATAATCTATAAATTTGAATCAACTCAAATTGTCACCAGAATTCATCAGTGTTAATATTTTGGGAATCATTACAGACATCTCTTATATAAGGTTAGCCCTCCATGTCCATGGCTTCCACATCTGCAGATTCAACCAACTGCAGATGGAAATTTTTTTTAAATTTCAGAAATTTCCAAAAAAACAATACTTGAATTTGCCACACACCGGCAACTCTTTACGTAGCATTTACATTGTATTGGGTATTATACGTAATCTAGAGAGGTTTACATTATATGGGAGGATGTGTGTATATTTGCATACATATGCAAGTGCTGCAACATTTTATACGAGGGACTTGAGCATCCACAGATTTTGGTATCTGTGGAGGGGTCCTGGAACTCATCCCCTGTGGATACTGAGGGAGAACTGTATACATACAGATAGAAAAATGGATAAAGAAATAATTTTATAAAAACTGGATCATATTATATATGCTAATTTAAATAAAACTATTAAATTTGATTTGATTCATTTAATTGAAGACAAGGAAAATGAAGTGAAACTGCAGTTATTATTTGTATACTTCAAGACAGGATGCACCAGTTCCTAAAATATCCATTTAAGACTTAGACAAAAGGTTATATAAAGCAAATAATTAGCTTCCGTTATGCCCTTTTTACAAGCTAAGTTTCATTTTTAGGTGGTATTAGTTTTACTCTCTTTTATTAAATATAATGTAGTTAACATTCTTAAAATTTATTCCACCTTTTTATATATATATATATATCTCTCTTTAAAATTATTTATTTATTTATTTTTGGCTGTGCTGGGTCTTCATTGCTGCACGTGGGCTCTCTCTAGTTGCATATTGAGCAGGGGATACTCTTTGTTGCAGTGCACATGCTTCTCATCGCGGTGGTTTCTCTTGTTGCGGAGCACGGGCTCTAGGTGCACGGGCTTCGGTACTTGTGGCACATGGGCTCAGTAGTTGTGGCTCATGGGCTCTAGAGCGCAGGCTCAGTAGTTGTAGCGCACGGGCTTAGTTGCTCCACAGCATGTGGGATCTTCTCGGACCAGGGCTCAAACCCGTGTCCCTTTCATTGGCAGGCGGATTCTTAACCATTGCGCCACCAAGGAAGTCCACCACCTTTTGATTTTTGTAGTGCATTTATGTTTTACTTTGCAAAGATTTACAGTAGAATCTTTAAGTTACACACTGATTTTACAAGCTAACCTTTAATCTTTACGATCACAAGCAAATTTATTAATATTTATTATGTTTACAGATGCTGGATATTTAAACAAGTTGAAGTAAATTCTGTAGGCAAGAAGAAACTCTTTAGAATTCTCAATCCCTTTTCCATTCACCCCTGGATTTTATTGTTTTGAGTTCCCAGAGAGCTGCATAGTGAATCAATGCACAATATTAAGACAGTGGAATCAACACTGCAGGAGAACAGAAATAGTTTTGAATTCTCTCCCAATTGCTCATTCACAGTAAGTATTTGATAACTAGCTTAAAGGCAGAATTGTTTGAATACCCAGTTATCTGCGTATAGATTTCCTTTTGTTCCTTCCATGTGTCTAGGGAGTAGTTTTCAAGTAAGTGGTAGTATTTAGAATATTTAACATATTAGGTTGTAGGCACAAAACCATGTATGTTGAACTCTATTAGGGTTTTTAAGGGTAACTTTAACCTTAATATGACTTATCTTTCACATGTATTAACCTTCAAGTTGAGAAGTCACAGTGCTTTATAATATTTAATGTGTATATACACATATGTGTATGTGTATATATGTGTGTGTTTACGTATATGTATATATACTTGTGTTTGTGTGTGTGTGTGAAAGAGAGAGAGAAGGTGACAGAGAGTGTGTGTTTAGTAATTGCTCTGATCATTTAAGCTTCTATATTTAGTTTCAGTGTTCCCCATCAGTCCTTTTTATCTCTTGGTTTCCTGAACTTTTTTGTAGAGTAGTTTTTCAAAAAATGTCTTTAGGAATTGACTTTTTAATGTTTAAAAATGTCTTTCTAGTGCTTCCCTCGTGGCGCAGTGGTTGCGCGTCCGCCTGCCGATGCAGGGGAACCGGGTTCGCGCCCCGGTCTGGGAGGATCCCACGTGCCGCGGAGCGGCTGGGCCCGTGAGCCGTGGCCGCTGGGCCTGCGCGTCCGGAGCCTGTGCTCCGCAACGGGAGAGGCCACTGCAGAGGGAGGCCCGCATACCACAAAAAAAAAAAAAAAAAAAAAATGTCTTTCTGTTGCTGATCTTCTTAAATAACAATGTGTCTAGATATCCTAGGCTTGATCCTCAGAACTAGTAGATGGTGTTCCATTGTCCTCTGGCATTAACTACTTCTGTGGAGAATCTGAGGAAAGTATGTATTTCCCCCTTGATAGGTGACTTGATTTTTCTGCTGGATGCCTGAAGAATTCTTTATTGACATTTGAAAGCTTATTGAACCTTTGCATTAGAACCGCTGCAAATTTTTGGTGGTGTGACCTTTTGATTTTAAGATTCTCTTCTTCATTCTTTTATGTAAAATTTTCAATAGTTATCACTGAATTCAGTTTCATGTTTGAATTATTGTAGTCTTTATTTGTGGAATGTCAGTTATACATATGATTTTCTTTTCAGACAAGGAATCTGTGGCAGTTACCCTCGGTAACTGTGAATATCAAATACTGAAATTGTCTTTTTCTTGTATTAACATGGGAATGGCAGCTTGGTTAAGATGAAAATTTTAAATCTCTTCTCCTAACTCTTTCTATATTGTTTTTTTTTTGCTACTTGGAAATAATCAAACATATACCATAGTAGAGATAATAGTATAATGGTCCTGATGTATCTATTTCTCAATTTAAAAAGTTATCATACATAATTGATGCTGTGGGCCATGGTAGAGTCAGAAGGACTGGAATTACCCTTCTGCGTAAATAATTAGAAAACTGGAAAAGTATATGTGGCAATAGTCTTTGGACATTGGACGACAGTAAATTCAGGACTGTGATCTCTGTGAAAAGCGAAAAAACTGACATAAACCTAAGCCTTGTGACTGCCCGGGCCTGTTGCCTGGAGGCCTTTGCTGTCCCGCCTTCTAGTGACAAGGATCCCAGAGCAGGGAAGTTTCCAGGATTTGAAGAGACAGAAAGGCCGAGGTGGCTGGAGCTTGTAGGGCAGAGTATGAGTGAGGAGAAGAAGCTTCATGAAGAAAATGCTTCAGAAACCTGCATAAGAGTCCCCTGGAGTCTCTTCCAGAGAACTAAACTGTGTGGGGGGAGAAATTCCATGGAGCTGAGCAAAAATCAACCAGAAAGCTGTCAAGCTGAACAGCTCCCAGAGGTCACACAGGGCTGACAGGAGCAGCCCGCTGTTCCAGTCCCAGCTGTTTGTGTATTTCTGGCATCACCCGCTAGATGTGGTAGTGAGCAAGCCTTCAGATGCTTCCAGCTCCCAGCCTTGGAGCCATTCCGGCTTGATCTGGGGTGGCCGCAGTGCACGGCAGCTTTGTGCGGCAGCTTGAAGCAGGATCTCAGTTCCCTGACCAGGAATCAAAGCCAGACCATGGCAGTAAGAGCACCGAATCCTAACCACTAGACCACCAGGGACTAGTGCCTAGAAGCAGGGCCCTCCCTGGCTCTTGTCTTCTTTGGAAAAAGAATTTCAGCAAAGAGACAGAAATTTGTAAAGCAGATAGAGCGTTTATTAGGAGCAGAGTACGTGCGGAAAGACACACAGGCAGGCTCAGAGGGAGTTGTGTGCCTTTGGGGTGGCTTAAATCATTTATATGGGGACAGTTTTCTGGGTTCCCTCTGGCCAATCATCTTGCTTGTCTGGCTCCATGTCCATATCTTGTCTGACTCGGGGCCCTCCCAGATGCGCGTGTGCATCTGTTAGCCAGGATGGATTCCAGTGCGAGGGTCTCTGGGAGGTTGGCAGGCTATATTATGGGCTAGCGCCCTCTCCTTTCTCTGACCCCTGAGGAATTTTCTGTGCATGTGTAGTTTGGGAGGTCTCCTTGACCTCAAGAATGAGAAATATGTAGCCTCCTTATCTTTTTACCCAAGCAGGGCTCAGCTCCTCTCTGCTCCTGCCATTATCTTTATCTTGACGTGTCTATCCTCAGGAGACAAATTCCAGCAGCTCAGCCTGGAGCCCATTTATCTCCTACTGCAGGCTGATGCTGTGTGGAGCAGAGACAGGCTCTCTCAAGTGAGCCCTGCCCAGGTTGAAAATTCATGAGCAGAATAAATGTTTTCAACCAAAAAAATTTGCTGCCATTTCTTACTCAGCACTAGATATCCAGAACACATCCTATATGCTTTCAATTTGCAATTGCTACATGCTTTTCTCAGTTACTGTGTTCTTTCCGAACACCAAGGTAAAAGTGGTTCTCGGGAGAGGGATTCCTCTCTCTCCTGTAACTCACACTTACCTCCCATACTTGCCCTTGTAGGTCAGGGCACCCTCCTAATTCCAGGAAGTGCTTCTCTACATCAGTATGATGCTAAGTGCCTGGTAAGGAGATGGGTGTCTGTCAAAGCACTGCCAGAATGTTTTCTATTTGGTGAGTCTCTCCCGCTAGAATAAGCTCTGAATGAAATTGTCCTCAGAGCGAAAAAGTGCTGTAACAGAGTCCTCCCCTTTCCCCCTGCAACTGTTCCATGTTCAGAGGTACTGATGGTGTTTTCTGGGTCTTCCTTATTTCCTACCATACAGCCCTCGTTTTCTTAGCCAGAGCAGCATTGTCCCTAAGTGACTTTTCTTCAGTCTGAAATTCATGTCATACATTTGAAACTATTTCCTAGTTCAGCTCCTGAGGAAGAACGTTCCTTACTGTTTCCCTTTGGGCATAAAGGTCACTTTTTTCACCTTATTCTTAGGCTGGCTCATTAGCTAGGATGTCCTCTATTTCCCAAGTAATCTATTATCACCATATATTGTTCCTTCAGTGGGGATAAACACACACACACGCACACACACAGTATGGGAAGAGTTTTATATACTTCAAAAACCTACTACAAAGAGGACTTAAGAACCAAAGATAAACTGGGAAGTTATTACCTGCAGATATGATAGAATTAGGGCAGGCCCTAAGTACTATCAACATTTTCAGTGGGATAAACTGTGGTTGTAGGGCCTATTCTGTACATTGTAGGATGCTTTAGTAGCATCCCTGGTCTCTCCCAACCAGATGCCAGTAGTAGAACCCCCAGTTGTCACAAATAAAGATGTCAATGCCAATAGCCCTTGTGGTGTGCAAAATCCACCCCCCAGTTTGGAACCAATGATTCAGGGCTAGTCTCCTTTATTAGCTAGGCTGTGCTCTGATATATTTCTTAGGTTATGTAAGGTCTCAATGTAAAATGTTTATTTTTATTCACATCACAGTCCTTTGCAGGTCAGCTGCCTTTTCTCTGTAGCTTTTCCCCTAAGAAGGCTATCTGGGATGGCTTCCATATTGATTATTTAGGCCTCTGCCTTGCAACTTCAGGTTTGCTTATTGCAGTTTTGCCACCTTAAGAGTTCTTCCCTTCTTGTTATATGGATGAGAGAGAGAGAGAGAGAAGAATTCACAATACTTTTAACGGCCTCAGATGAGAAATGATGCATGACTTCTGCTCATGTTACAGTTGATGACCTAGCAGTCATATCACCCCAATCTAAGTGAAATGAAGAAAATAAAACTTCCTGTGTGCAGAGGAAAGTAGTGGTGTGGTAAACCAATCTCACTGTTATTGCAAAGCATATCTTATCTGAAAATGGTCCCTTGAAAATAATTTTAAAATCTTAAGTTTTCAGTGTCCAATGTGAAAATTACAAAACCTATAGAGCAGTAATTCACCAAACAAATACAAATGAATAATAAATATATTAAATTGTTCAACCTGCCAATAATCAAAGGAAAAATTTTAAATTATTTTCTCCTATAATATTGACAAATGTTAAAATATAGTAATAGTGCTGACATACTGATGGGGGTAAAATAAGATAGCACTCATATATTGCTAGTGAGATGGTGAATTAATAAAAGCTTTGTGGAAAAACACTGTCAGTATGTAGCAAAGACCTTATAATGCTTATACTTTTTAAAAATTGAGATATAATTAACACGTAACATTATATTCGTTTCAGGTATACAACACAGTGATTTGATATTTGTATATATAGTGAAATGATCACCACATTAATTCTAGTTTATATCCATCTGCACACATAGTTACAGTTGTTTCTCTTGTGATGAGGACTTTGAAGATTTACTCTCTTAACAACTTTCAAATATCCACCACAATATTATGAATTATAGTTGACATGCTGTATATTACATTCCCAGGACTTATTTTATAAGTGGAAATTTGTACCTTTTTAAAAAATTAATTAATTTTATTTTTGGCTGCATTGGGTCTTCATTGCTGCACACGGGCTTTCTCTAGTTGCGGCGAGCAGGGGCTACTCTTCGTTGTGGCATGCGGGCTTCTCATTGCGGTGGCTTCTCTTGTTGCGGAACGTGAGCTCTCTAGGCACGGGGGCTTCAGTAGTTGTGGCACGTGGGCTCAGCAGTTGCGGCTCACGGGCTCTAGAGCGCAGGCTCAGTAGTTGTGGCACATGGGCTTAGTTGCTCCACAGCATGTGGGATCTTCCTGAACCAGGGATCAAACCCTGTCCCCTGCATTGGCAGGCAGATTCTTAACCACCATGCCACCAGGGAAGTCCCAAATTTGTACCTTTTAATGCTCATACTTTTTGATTCAGTAATACCACTTGTAGAAACCTATACTATGATAAGGAGGAAATCAGGTATCTAAGATTTATGAGAAATGGTTTTTATTAGAGCAGTTTTATAGGACTAAATACGAGGAGCAAACAAATATATGCAAGAGTCAGGGAATGAGTCAATACAAACTTTCAGACTCCCTCCTTACCCCTCTCAAATTCTGATCAACTGAAAATAGTTATAGGGAATCAGAAAAGGTTCACCTTTTCAGCTTTATGGTAAGAAAAGCTGGAATGGAGAACAGGCCAGGGTCTCTGGCCTCAATTTCCTAACCTAGATCTTGGGACCTTCTTGATTGTAAATTATTGAATCAGGTCAGAGAGGTTGGAACAAAGATGTTGACACCTGATGGGCCTGCCAGGAGCTTGGGGGTAGGTGGTTTAAGAGATGAGAGGGGAGGGGGTGTGGGGGGAGAGAGAGAGAGAGAGAGAGAGAGGGAGGCAGGCCTTCCTTGCTTTTAGGCACCACTGGTAATGTGGCCCATTGGGCGTCAGGCTCCAAGCAGGCTCCATTCAGATAATCCCTTCCTCTTCCTAAAAGTGCTTAGTGGTTAAGTGGATAAAAGGTCAGAAGTTCTATGGTGATACTGCTTCCTCCCCCCTACCCCCCTACCCCCCAACCCCGGGATGACGAGGCAGAAATTTTCTCAGAGTCCAACAGAATTTAAGGGACATACATGTGGTGGTTGGAATAGGTAGACCATACACTTAATTCCTAAATGCACAGATTAGCTGCAGATGAGTATCATGCCAGGTTAAAAGTGGCACCAGGTTAAAAGTGGCGCCAGGTTAAAAGTGGCATCAGGTTAAGGGTTCAAAGAAGGAGCAAGGGCTGGGGAAATGGTTAGATCGAATATAAGGGTCTCTTTAGTTGTGGGTCAGCTAGATAAGCAAAATCTAAAAAAAAGACGATTCATATGTGTCTGGAGGCTGGGGAGGGTGGCAAATGCATGCAGAAATGAGTTACAGGGTCAAGGCAGTCAGCACTTAGCAAATCTATAGTGGAAACTAGAGCTCTTAACATTTATTGAGCAGCTCCTAGTCTAGGATTTTGGCAAATATTTTTGATCATTCATGCAGATAGAAGCACAGGTGCAAGTTACTAGGAGAAGGGAAGACCCTGTGTGTCACACATGCCCCTGAACCTTACTGAGATCACTCCTGACTAAGCCTGGTGTAGGTGTCTACAGGTTGCTGATAGTTGACGACAGTTGGCTACATAGTGAGCGAGGCCAAGAAACTGATTTTTTTTTTCTTGGCAGAGACAGTTCACTGACACCTGCTTTTTAATATTTCTGCTCCTCCCTCACTGCTGATTTGACAACTGTAACACTGTTTCCAGCAGGATGTTAACTTTGCTTCAAATTGAAGCTTTCATTCTGTGTGTTTGGGAAATCAGATAACTCAACCTTTTCAAAATCTATGCTGAGCAAGCTAATGCATTTCAGAGGGTTCCTACTTGAGTATCTATACTTTGTGAGAGCTATTTTTGTGTCTTAGTGACTTTTATTTTTGAACATGGTAAGGTTTAGATATGGCCTAGAGCAGTGGTTCTCAAAGTGTGCTCCCAAACTGGGCTCATCAGCACTGCCTGGGAATGCACATGCCTAGGCCCCACCGCAGATCTGATGCACCAGGAACTCTAGGGTGGGACACAGCCCTCTGTTTTAACAAGCCCTCTAGGGACCTCTGACACACGTTCAAGTCTGGGAGCCGCTGGACTAGAGCCTTGTGTCTCAAAGCATGGGTGGTGAAACACTAGAAATTACAGTTATGTCTATTAGTAATCCGGAATCTTGGGCTGTGCTTCAGAATTACTCGATCAGACTCTACACTTCAAGATCCCCAGGGGTTTCATGTGCACATCACAGTTTGACAAGCACTGAGACTCCCCACCCCTGTGATCCAGTTACTAGGTTTTCTTAGGTTTCAATTGATTGGGGATGTAACCCACGCCTTGGTTATGTTTTCTTAATGGTTTGTTGAAGCATAATTTACACGCATCTTATAGTCATGGTATTTTTGAAAAGTCCCTCAGGTGATTGCAATGCGTAGCCAGGGTTGAGTACCCAGAGTGAGTGGGGAAAGCGTAAACATCTTGTATTCTTAATAGCCTTCTTCCTTTATCCACCGAATTCACATTTTAATTTCTCTGTTCTTTTTAAGAGTCTGTGTGCAATTGATGGTAAAGTAATTATGCTTGTCTTTTCTCGACAATGTGGACAAGTAAGCACATACACAATTAGGATGCTCTAAATGTGTTAACTTTTCGCAATATTCTTTGAGGAGTCCTTTCTCGAGGCTGCCAAGGATTTGAAAAATTTTGCCCACTCAACTCCATGAATATTTAGTGAAGAGCCTGGATTAAATTGGGCTGATCACCAAACAGGTGCAAAGGGACCTGCTTAATAAACGGTGTATTTCCATGGCATCAACGTAGTTATATTCTTTGTAGACAAATGAATGTGATTTCGTTTGTATGCATGAAGCACAATTTCTCTGTTGGCCCAGATGTTGATTAGCAACACTAGAAGTGAGGGGGTCGATCTGAAAATCTGGATGGAAAGCTGAAGTATTTGTTCACAATCAAAAATATTTGTGGCTCAACTGGCTCAAAGGGTAAAAAAATATTATGCTGTTTGGCCTCTTTCCCACAAATACTAAGCACCAGAAAAACAGTCCAGATTATGCAGCCTAGGCAGAGTGAACAAAGAACGGCACTAATCCAATTTATGTGGTTAAAACCGTGCCACTGATACCTTCGCTCATAACGGCTGTTGAGCTAAAAGTGAACGGGAATGTTCAACTATAAAATGAATATCCGCCTTTGAGCGTGCCCACCTTCAGTATTAAAAGGGAAACAAAGGAAACCGAACAAGCAGCAGTTATAGCTTTGAGTAGCATTCTTTTTACAATAGTAAGAAACAAGCTGCTTTTAAACAGTGGGAACAATTGTTACTGAGATCCAGGTTCTGAGACCTCATATTAAATGTGAACATAAGCATCCATAAACAAGACATATTGACAGAATATAATTTAAACTATGGTTCCCTGTTCGTAGTCCCAGTGATTTGAAATTCATCACTAACTGAAACATTCAGTGTTTCTGTCTCATAATTTATGCAGGTTCTAAAAGCCTGACATTGCTAAGAATCATGAGCCTCATAGTTCTTTACTACTTTAAGAGAGCAATAGTAATGAGATGGGAAAAGGAGGGTTGAAAGCTCGCTGGGGCTGACGACAGATTGTGGAAGTGAGAAGCACCAAAAAGTCTGGATGCGCATGTTAAGCTTTATGCATTAAAATCTGGGGTTTATTTTCATGCTATAAAAACGTGAAAAGGGCATGGAAGAAATAAAAGCACCAAAGTAAAAACTCAGCAATATTTTGATTTTAATGAAGTCAACATTTATGAATGAGAAAAGAATTAGTTTTAATATGGTAATTAAAGATGAACCAAGTATTGGAACATTGCTGGTGGAAATGTAAAATGGTGCAGCCCCTTTGGAAAATTTGACAGTTCCTGAAAATGTTAAATATATTCACCATATGGCTCAGCAATTCCCCTACTAGGTATATACTCAAGAGAAATGGAAATATATGACCACACAAAAACATGTTCATGCATGCTCATAGCAGCATTATTCATAATAGCCAAAAAAGAAAACAGCCAAAATGTTCATCAGCTGATGAATGGATAAACAAAACGTGTTATATCCATAATATAGAATATTATTAGGCCCTAAAAAGGAATGAAGTACTGATAAATGCTACATGGACAAACCTTGATAACATTTTGCTAGGTGAAAGAAGCCAGTCACAAAAGACCACATGTTATGAATTCTTTTATATTAGGTATCCAGAGTAGGCAGATCTACAGAGGCAGAAAGTAGATTAGTGGTTCCTTAGGGCTGAGGGGGAGGTGACTGCTGTGGACAGGGCTTCATTTTGGGGGTGATGAAAATGTTCTTAAATTCAGTAGTGGACATGTTTGTATAACTTTGTGAATATAGGAAAAGCCACTGAATTGTATACTTTAAAAGGGTGAAGTTTATAATTGAATTATAATGTCAATAAAGCTATTAAACAAAAAACGGTGAATTAAGTAGTGTTACCAAATACTGATTACTTCAAAGAAGCTGTGACATGGGGAACAGCAGAAGTGGTATAGAATTTATCATCTAAAACAAAGGCAATAATGAAGATGAATGGGCACTATGTAATTCTGTCAGCTGGCAGAAATATAAACTTTTTCAGCCAAAGTTTAAACAATGTAGAAAAAAAAAATTCAGATTATGTCTATAAAGTTCAGGTTTAGACTGAAGTGAGAAAAAGACGTCAACCAACCAAATTTAATGACTCAATGAAATCAACAAAATAACTGTTCTTTGAGGCTATTGATTAGTAATATCTCTCTATATTGTCTAATTTTCTGAGACAATTCTTGTTTTATTATTATTATTATTGGTATACCTAAGAAATGTTTCAGGTAAGACAGAATGTGTGAGGTATTAGTCCACAGGAAACTGTGGGGTACGTGGGTTACTTTATGCATTACCACAGTCAAGATTAATTAATGAATTAGTTAATTTAAAAAAAAAACATTATCTTACCCAGGGAATCCTGATTATATTTTTTCCAAGAATTTTGGATCTAAGGGTTTTTAAAAAATAATTAATTAATTAATTAATTAATTATTTTTT
>NC_041234.1:9687077-9693455 GCF_002837175.3 Physeter macrocephalus
TGCGGTGCGCAGGCTTCTCATTGCGGTGGCTTCTCTTGTTGTGGAGCACGGGCTCTAGGTGCGTGGGCTTCAGTAGTTGTGGCTCGCGGGTTCTGGAGCGCAGGCTCAGTAGTTGTGGCACACGGGCTTAGTTGCTCCGCGGCATGTGGGATCTTCCAGGGCTCGAACCCGTGTCCCCTGCATTGGCAGGCGGATTCTTAACCACTGTGCCACCAGGGAAGCCCCGGACCTAAGGGGTTTTGAATTTTAGATTTGGGATTTCTTACAATGTCCTTCCTGTCACAATAGTTATGGAGCTGAAACTTGGGTCCATGAAAAAAGTATTGCCTTTCTCTCCTCCCTTCCTCTGTATAGCCTAGCTCTCAAATAGACTAGTTCATATAACAATGATTAGTCCAGGGTGGGATCACATCAGATGGGGATAGAATTATAAACAATCATATAGAAATGAAGTAAAGGTTAACGAGAGGCAGGAACACACATGTTTAGCTAATTTCACTCAGGTGGGTAAGTCTTCAGAGACATTTGGAAGGGGTTAATATGACAAAAAAATTGATGAGGAATATAATTTAGATCATAGATTAAAGGATTTACGGGAACTGGTGTACATAGGACAGATACTACAGATATGCTAATTCTTCAACTTACTTTGGTCAATTGTTGTAAGTAATAAATAATGTAGATTTTCTACATTTTCTCACAGGTTCTAATACTCACTATCATCTCCCCTTGAAGGAAACCTAGGAACTCAGAGCTGGGCAATCAATTAGCTTTCCTTTAGATGCATTTTTCTCAATGCTCAGCATTTGTTTTATGGAGACTAAAACAATGTGGAAATGTGACAGTGGAATTGGGAGCTATCGGGGAACTGAAATGTGTTATAATTATTTGTGCTTTTGTATTTTATGAGCTAAATCTTGTGGGACACAGTATACTCATTATAAAGGTATTTTGGATGGCTAATATGTCAACTTTCTAATCAGGAAAATAGGCATTTACAAATTGTAGTAGTTAGCATATTTATTTGATAATTCTCAGTATTAATTTGGACATTTTTCAGATATCTTTTGTCTGGATTGGGAGGACTTGGAGTCATAAATATGTAACTAAGGTTTTCTGTAAAAATCAGAGTTCACTAGAATTCTTGTGCCCCGAATGAACATTGATAAAGGGAAAGGAAATTAGAAAGTAGATTAAAATAGTAGGGCTCAAATATGGGGTTTCAAGCATGTATTTTGGTTCTTGGGAATGAAAACTGGAAGATTTTATGCAAAAACCTTGAAACTCAGTTTTTTATTGTTATTTTCCACTGAGTGCATGGGTTTAATTTGTTGGTCTAAGTGCTGTATGCCTTTAGTATTTTAGTGTTCCTCTGGGACTGGTTTGGATTTGTCTTTTTAGAGAGGCTGGGCTCAGGTGAAGCTGGCACAGTAGTTTATCTAGACCTGTACAGTTTCGAGCCAACTTCAGAATAGTTTGGCCACTGATCCAAATGAACAAAAAGAAGTACTCATGAAAGGAGGAAATACTCATGAAAGGAGATTTAAAGTCTTACATGGGATGGGGGGAAATCACGATAATTTTAATCACATACACAATATATAGCATGGCATCTTTAAGAGTGGATAACTCTAAAAGACATCACTCAACAGAGAAAAAAATAGTGACATAATAAGCTCTCAGAGTAGAGTCTAAAGATAAGCAAAGGTAGAACTAAGTTGGAAAAATCAATATGAACTCTTGACCTTCTGACAAGGGAACTCTTCATTTTTCAGTAAAGTGACCTAAGTAGTCTCTGGCGCCATCCTGGCTACTGAGGTCATTAAATGCAACATTCTCCTGTGCACTCTAGTTTCCCCTATTTTTGAACCCAGCATTATAGTCCACTAAAAGGAAGAATTTCTCATTTGGGGCAGAAAAAATAAAGATGAGCTTAGAATATCTTATTATCCTGAGAAAGCTAGGATTCATCTAGAGAAGACAAAGTGGTCAGCATAGAAAGAGGGCTGCAATTTGCCAAGAAGTGAAAATTTGACATTAAAAAGGGATAGAATGATTAAAGTCAATTAGAACGAGTTTAGAAGAAGTTCTGGTTTCATGTTGATCCTGTAAAGAATAAGAGAATTCACAACTTGTTAAATGTAATTGTAATGCATAAACTATAGCTTATGATCTAATAGTGTCTATAAAATATGTTATATATCAATTACCATAAATTAGATAATTCCTACACTGGACTACTGATAGATCATTAGGCTGTAAAATAGAGGCTTTTAAAAATAGAGGAATAAAAACTTTAATATGAGAATGCTGAGTGGGAAGTAGAATGGGAAGTAATAAGGGAGATTTAAAAGGGCAAGCTATTGTATAAGAGAAGGGAATAACATAAATGATATCTTATAAAAATAAAAGGAATGACTTTATACATTTAAAATACATTTTAGAGATTAGGCTGACCTTTGGGAGGAGGGAGAGAAGAAAAAAGCAAGCAAAACTGTGGAATAGTTTGCATTCTTTTGGCCACAGGAATGAAGGCAGTGAAAAACACAGTAAAGGTCAAACTAAGTGGAGTTATTAACCAGATAGTGGGTGAGCTGTGTATGTTCCAGTTTTGTTACAGTGGTAGTGGGTCCCAATCCTCATGCTAATGGAAACATGATTAAAGGAAAAACATCACATTTAAATTGTGTTTGTTGAGAAGTGAGGATAGATGTTGTCTTTCGTTTTTTGTTTTTTTTTTTTGATCTACATGTAAGGTCTAGGACCAAGTTTGGCAAGGATTTGTATGCCATAGACAGAGAATTGATGTCATTTGGGAAGTCTGAGTTATGTACAAAAAGATGAATATAAGCCAGCACACTTAATGAGGTTTCTAGGTACTGCAGACCTGCCTCTCCTATTCTCTCTGCTCAAATCAGTGGGGTTTTCAAATAATGTAGTTGATCTATATTGTCTTAGACACTGCACTTGTTGGTTTCATTGCTTGGGAGAATCCCTTAGGAACTCAGCCTGGAGAAAGACTGGGTCACTTGGCTTGAGTTGAGAGTAGTACAAGCAAGCAGGAGGGTTTGGTCCTGTCACTCAAGATAGGGTCGAGTGGAATAGGGGAAGAATAATTACAATGTCTTTTAGTAAATCCTTGCTATCAAATATCAAAAGGCTAAACCAGAATGTAGGTTCCTTGAACACTGGCAGGTAAAAGTTTCATTTCCTTATGTTACACATGGGATCACGAGGCCTGATGTGGTGAAGTGATTCACCCAAGATCACCCAGATGCTTCATGGCAGAGCACACCCTTTGGCTTTTCAGTTCAGTGTTCTGTCTTCTGTAACATTAACAAAGAGCAAGTAACTTCATGTGTGATCTGAAGATGACATTTTAAATGTTAACAGTTTCCCACATATAAATGATATACACACAAAGATAGCCAAAGATTTAGAAAAGAAAGAGAGTAAATCAGGAGAAAAATATTAATATGATTTATGTCAGAAATGCATAGACAGACTAATTTGTCTGAATTTTACCAAAGTTGGTTCCATTCACCATGTTAATGATGTGTAGAAATACCCAAATGCATCAAAATTTAAGCCTGGCCAATGAGAGAGGCCAGCTTGATTTAATGTCAAATCTGATTTCTAAAATATAATTAAAATTAATGGAGCTTTATTACTTTCAGAAAAACATAGTAACTAGTCATCATATGCAGTGTTTTTATCTTTTGTTGTGCCAAATTACATCAGAGTAGTTACGAATTAGTATTTTATTCCATATGGGGACTACAAACATTTTTTTAAAAACTTTGTTCTTTTTGGTACGTTAAACACCTCTCTTGCTTTTTTAACGAACTGCTGTGAAAATTGCGTTTACTAATAATTGCAAAGGTAAACACCTCAGAACCGTATATTTTAACTTTTATGAATTATATTTTAATAAGATTTTATTGAACTATAATGTGCAAAAAGAAAGTAGGTGTCCAGGGACTTCCCTGGCGGTCCAGTGGTTAAGGCTCCACGCTTCCACTGCAGGGGCTGTGGGTTCCATCCCTGGTCGGGGAAACTAAGATCTTGTATGCCGCATGGCGCAGCTGGGGTGGGGGTGGGGCGGGAAAGAAAAGAGAGCAGGTGACCAATTCAGTGTATTATCACAAGTTGGGCACACACATGTAAACACTACCCAAGTCAAGAAATAGTAATTTACTAGCACCTCTGAAACCCACCTTTGTCCCCTTCTTACTTACTAGTTGCTCCATACCCACCAATAATTTAGCACTGTCCTTACGCCATAGATTAGTTTTGCCTATTTTGAGCTTTGTCTTATAAAGCGGATGATATGGTAGATATATATATTTTTCTGTTTGGCCTTGTTTGCTCAACTTTGTGACAGTCATCCGTGATGTTGCATGTGTAAGTAGTTCATTCATTTTCTTTGCTATACAGTTTTCCATTAAATGATTACACCATGATTGACTGTCCGTTTTACTGTTGAAGGACATTTGGATTGTCTCCTATCTTTGGCTATTATGAATAATGCTGTTTCACATGCTCTTGAGCATGTCTTTTGGGGCACTTATGTACCTATTTCTGTTGGATATATCAATAAGAGTGTGATTGCTAGATCAAAGTGTGTGAGTATGGTCAGCTTTAGTAGATATCAAAAATTGTTGTACCAATTTATACTCCCACCTGTAGCATATTAGAGTCCAGTTAGCACGTACATGTGTCTTAGAGTTGTCAAATTTTGTAATATTAGCGCTTCTAGTGGGTGTGTAATAGTATGCCACTGTAGTCTGAATTTGCACTTCAGTGATTACGAATGAAGTTGAGAAACATTTTTATGTTTATTTACTACTCTGGGATCATTTTGAAAGGGACTCTTCATGTCTCTTTCCCATTTTAACATCAGCTTCTAGATCGTATCTTTTTTATACGTAGGAATTCTTTTTATATTATAAAGGTTCCTTATATATTACATATTATGGTATGAGTTCTTTGACAGTTATGTGTATTGCACATATTTTCCCCTAGTCTCTCTTAACTTTTTGCTTTCCTAATGTCTTTTCATTTAGAGAATGTCTTAGTATTAATCTAGTCCATTTTATTAATCTCTTACTGTATTGTTAGTGCTTTATGTATCCACTTAAGACGTCTTTGCCAGATACTGAAGATGCATTCTAAAATTTATTTTATCTCTTACATTTAGATTTACAATCTGTCTAATTAATTGACACAGTGTCATTTATTATTATAAGATGATCCCTTCCCTACTGCTCTTCAGTTTTACCTTTTTGATTACGCAGGTGTCCATACATGTGTGTCTGTTACGTACTTTCTATTAAGTTCTATTGTTTTATAGACTATCCTTGGGAGAATAACATACTCTCTTAATTACTGAAACTTCATAACAAGTCTTGATAGCAAGTGAAGTAATTCCTTCAACTTGTTTGACTCCTCGAGGATTTTCTTGCTTTTTCTTGACCCTTTACATTTCGATGTGAAGTATAGAATAAGTTTATTAATTTCCACAAATAAATTTCCATAGATGCTAGGTTTATAATAGAAATTCTGTTGAATATAGATCATTGTGAAGGAGAATTGATATCTTTCAACATTAATGTTCCAATTGATGAGCATGGTGTATTCCTTCAATTATTTATATCTTTATCTTCTCTTAGTAATATAGTATTTTTTGTGTAGAGGTCTTATGTACATTTTGATTTATTTCTATTTTATTGTGCTATTAAAAGCAGTATTGGTTCAAAACAGTTTTAAAAACTGTTCATTCAAGTAAAACATACATACATAAAACTGAACATATCTTATATGTACAGCTTGGGGAACTTTCACAACCTGGACACGCCTGTGTAGCCAGCACCCATGCCAAGAAAGAGAACTTTACCACAAGACCTCACTGTTCTCCCTTTCAGCACCTACAGCCCTAAGTGTATCCCCTATCCTGATTTTACCAGCAGAAATTAGTTTTGCTGTAAAACTAGAATCATATAATATGTCTTCTTGGTAGTTACTCTTTTGCTCAATATAGTATTAATAACTCATGCATATAAGTACATGTAATTGTAGATCATTTGTGCTGATAGTTGTATAGTGCTCCATTATGAAATATACTGCAATTTAATTATCCATTTTACTGTTGATGGGCATTTGGTAGTTTTCAGGTTGGGGGTTTGTGATGGTATTATCCTTTTTATTTTAGCCAACCTAGCTGATCTGGAGTAGTATTTCATTGTAGGTTTAATTTTCATTTTTTCAGTAATGATATTCAGGATTTTCATGTGCTTATTTGCTATATACCTTTGTAAATTTTTTTTTTTTTTTTTTTTTTTTTTTTTTTTTTTGCGGTACGCGGGCCTCTCACTGCCG
>NC_041234.1:9693562-9721145 GCF_002837175.3 Physeter macrocephalus
TGGCCTCTCCTGTTACGGAGCACAGGCTCCGGACGCGCAGGCTCAGCGGCCATGGCTCATGGGTCCAGCCGCTCTGCGGCATGTGGGATCTTGTTTGGGATCTTCCTGGACCGGGGCACGAACCCATATCCCCTGCATCGGCAGGCGGACTCTCAGCCACTGTGCCACCAGGGAAGCCCCTGTAAATATCTTTGTAAATTGTTTGTCTTTTCTCAATTTTTTTCATTGATTTTTAGGACAGTAGAATACTTTGTATATTCTCCATACAAATTCTATTTGATATGTGCTTTGTGAATATTTTCCCCCAGGGTGTGCCTTCTATATTTTCTTGTGATGTTTTCTGATGAAGAAAAGTCTTTTAAAAATGATGTCAAATTTATAAATTTCTTCTATTATAGTTAATGGTTTTGTTGTCCTATCTGAGAAAGCACTGACTCCCTCAAGTTTATGAAAATATTTTTTAATAGTTTCTTCTAGAAGTTATATATTAACCTATATATCTAGGTCTGTGGTCAATAGTGAATTAGTTGTTGTGTATTGTATTAGGTAGAACAAAGCTTCTTGATATTTTTTCAGTATATATATTCAATTATTCTAGGGTTGTTCATCAGAATGGTATCTTTTTCCTATTGAACCGTTTTGATGCCTTTTTCAAAGTCATTACACTGTATAGAACATCGTCAAAATCTACAAAATAGCAAACAGAGCTAATAAATCAGTGTTTCAGAATAATAAGTCAATATGTAAAGATAATTTTATTTCTCTAGACTGAACAGTTGAAAAATGCAATTTATAGAAATATATAAAATAGCACCAAGAAATATAAAATACTTAGGGTCACTTTTAACCCAAGATGTGAAATGCTTCTATATAAATATTAATATTAATACCTCTATAAAATAGGATATTTTTGTATAGTGATAATAATACATTACTTTAAAAATTAGAGAATAACTAAATTAATGTAAATATGTCCTATGTTCATGGATTAGAAAACTTACTGTTAACATATAGAATGTCTTCAGATTGATCTACAGATTCAATACAATCCCAATCAAAGTCCCAAGAAATTGAGGAAATGCAAACAGTATTGGCTTTAAAATTGACAAGGTTTACAGAAATTGACAAGGTTACTCTAAATCTTATGTGGAAATGCAAACAGTACTGGCTTTAAAATTTTATTTTATACTTATTTGTGGTGGTTTATAGAAATTCAAATGACTTTTGAATATTAATCTTATATTTGGGACCTTACTAAATTACAGTTATACTAGTGTATACTTGATACTTATTATATATATATATATATATATATACACATACATATATACGTATATATATGTGTGTGTATATATATATATATATACACACACTCTTTTGGAGTTTCTGAATAATCATTATTTTGAATAGCAAGTATTTTATTCATTTCTTTCCAATTCTTGTGCTTTTTTTCTTTTCCTTTCCTTTTTAGCACTGACTAAAATCTCCAGTATAATATGGACTAGATGAGGTGCTAACAGGCATTCTTATTTTATCCCTGTATCAGAGGAAGATCTTCCATCATTATATCACTAAATATAATGACTGTTCCCAAAATAACTTTTATCTTATTAGGTATGTGTACCTCTATTTCTGGGTCGTAAGTTTTTTTTTTTCTTCCCTGCATGTGTTGAGAAACTGTGTAATTATTCTTTTAATATAGTAGCTTATATTGATTGATTTTCAAAGTTAAACCAAGTTGGCATTCTTCTAGTAAATTCATTGTGTTCTTAATAGCTTATCCTTTTGCTGGATTTGATTATTTATTTTTTATAGATTTATTTATTTATTTATTTTTGGCTGCGTTGGGTCTTCGTTGCTGCATGCGGGCTTTCTCTAGTTGGGGCAAGCGAGGGCTACTCTTCGTTGTGGTGTGCAGGCTTCTCATTGCAGTGGCTTCTCTTGTTGCAGAGCATGGGCTCTAGGCGTGCGGGCTCAGTAGTTGTGGCTCACGGGCTCTAGAGCACAGGCTCAGTAGTTGTGGTACACAGGCTTAGTGGCTCTGTGGCATGTGGGATCTTCCCGGACCAGGGCTCGAACCTGCGTCCCCTGCATTGGCAGGCAGATTCTTAACCACTGCACCACCAGGGAGGTCCCTGGATTTGATTTATTAATGCATTGTTTAGAATTTTTATGTCTATATATATGAGAAGAATCGGCCTTTAATTTTCCTTTCTTGTAAAACCTCTGTTATGTTTAGGTATCTGGATTATGATGGTCATAAAGTTAGTTAAAGAATTTCCCCTTTTCCCTCTGTTCTTTGAAATACTTTGAAATGCATGTTATTTATCCTTAAATGTATGCTACAATTACTGGTTGAAGTTTTCTGAGCCAGAAATTTTCCTAATGGTGGGAAATATTCAGATTTTGTATTTTTTGTGGCAGTTTCAGTAAGTTTTGTTTTACAGGGAAATTGTGTGCATGCCATATAGTTTTAAAATGTACTGACATAAAATTTTTGATAATAACCTCTTATTTTTTGAATGTCTTCTTTCCTTCTTGCATCTTTGAGCCTTCCATTGGCATCATTTTTATTGTGCTGATAAACACACCCTTGGTACTTCTTTCTTTAGGAGAGAGGACCTGGTTATGATGAACTGTGTTTTCTATGTCTGATAATGTCTTTATCTTTTATTTTTGAGGAATATTTTACTGGAAATAGAAATACAAATTGGCAGTCATTTCTTTCAGTCCTTTGATCACATCATCCCATTGTTCTCTGGTTTCCCTCATTTTGTTGGGAAGTCAGCTTTCAGTTTTATTTTTACTCCTTTGAAAATAATATATTCCCTTTGGACACTTTTTAGATTTTCTTTTTTGTCTTGGTTTCCATCAGTTTTATTATAATATTTCTAGATATGGTTTTATTTGAATTTGTCTTGCTAGAAATTCATATTACTTCTTTAATCTGTGGCTTGATGACTTTCATCAAATTAGGAAAATTATCAGGAATTATCTCTTCAAATATTGCTTCAATCCCCTTTACCTCTCTGTGAGGCCCCAAATTCTAGGCTGACCTCCTTTCTGGATCTTAGTTCTATAAACGCTCACAGCCTTGGTAGCTTTCTAATGCCTTTAAATAGATATGGATTTTTTGTTAAGTATTTTATTCATATTTTCTGGTTGTCCTTAGTGGAAGAGTTGGTCTGAATCAACCTATTCTGTCATTGTTAGAACTCAATATCTATGGAATACAGCTTAAATAGAATCCAAATCAATGGGGTTAGTCAAGTAAAATCCTAAAAAGAACACAATAATTTGTTAGTTTTTTCATGTTAAAAATTCTAAATAAAACTTTTGTTCTTGTAATGTTTTTATATGATATATTTATTTCTGTATATTATACTGTGTATCACATATTTTACTAAAAATGTGTTTTATAGAAATTTTTTAAAAATTTTATTTATTTATTTATTCATGGCTGTGTTGGGTCTTTGTTGCTGCTCACAGGCTTTCTCTAGTTGCAGAGAGCGGGAGCTACTCTTCATTGCAGTGTGCGGGCTTCTCAATGCAGTGGCTTATCTTGTTTCAGAGCACGGGCTCTAGGCAGGCTTTAGTAGTTGTGGCTCGCGGGCTTAGTTGCTCCGTGGCATGTGGGATCTTCCCAGACCAGGGATTGAACCTGTGTCCCCTGCATTGGTAGGCGGACTCCTAACCACTGCGCCACCAGGGAAGTCCCAGATATGTTGTTTTAATATAACCTTTATTGTTTCTATTGGAGGAGTATACTTGTGCTCCTCTAATTTCTCCCTAGGGTTTTCTCAAATAAATGTTGCAGTCCAACCATGGGAGCTTACAGGGAAAAATCCTTCCTAATTTCTCTCCCTAATAAAGTTATTTGGCTTTGTTTCTAAGCTAACCAAAGAGTATCATCAAAGTACGTAGACTATGAAAGCAGTTTATCGCTGTGTCAAAATGTGATATCATATGGAAGTGATTTTTTTCCAAAAATCTCTTGACTACTATTGAAGTGATAACTAAAATTGACATGAATTCTTATCATGTTTTTATTTCAAATGTGTTTGCAGGGACTTCCCTGGTGGCACAGTGGTTAAGAATCCGCCTGCCAATGCAGGGGACACGGGTTCGTGCCCTGGTCCGGGAAGATCTCACATGCCACGGAGCAACTAAGCCCGTGCGCCACAACTACTGAGCCTGCGCTCTAGAGCCCGTGAGCCACAACTACTGAAGCCCATGTGCCACAACTACTGAAGCCCACGCGCCTAGAGCCCATGCTCCACAACAAGAGAAGCCACAGCAGTGAGAAGCCCATGTACTGCAATGAAGAGTAGCCCCCGCTTGCCGCAACTAGAGAAAGCCTGTGTGCAGCAACGAAGACCCAACACAGCCAAAAATAAATAAATAAATAAATTTATTTATTTTTTAAAAAATGTGTTTTGCAGTCTTCCTCCTTACACTCTATGCACCTGCCACTTATATGCTCAAGCATATATGGACTTGTATAACAATTAAATTAAACCATTAAGGATTGGTTTGCTTAAAGGTTAGACAGATGGAGTCAGAATTTGTACAGGGAGGGTAGGGAATTGAGAGCCAAAATTTAATAGCTGCTCATTTCTTTCTCAGGTCCAGACTCTGAACTTATGATTGAGTCACAGGAAGAGAGTGCTGAACTCAAATTAGAAGTGGTGGGCATCAGAGGCTATGGTCTTCCCTGCAGTGTTGCAGAAAACAAAGGGCATTTCAACATATCTCATTAATAAGGGATTGGAACAGGAGAGGAAGATCATGGCAGGTTCCACTCTGATAGGTAAGTTTATTCTACGTGCACGTATGGGTGATTCCTTAGTGAATTGTGTCTTCAAAATGTAATATATTTGCTTCTTTATTTAAAACATACTGATGGTAGACAGTAATCAGAATATCAGATGAGAAATCAGGACTCAAACTGTCATTCTCTCTACATTGTTGACACTCTTTAGTTAAGCTTTCTGTGGCACTTCGTTCGCCCCCCCCCACCTCGCCCCAAATTGATGATGCTGTCAACAGGTTAATTTACCAGCTGCCTCTATTCCTGGTAAGTTGAGAACCCTTGTGGAGATTCCCATATCACACAAAGAATAATTGTTAACACTACTCTCCTAACCTGGGTAATAATAATAGTGAGAAGCTGAGTTCCTTCCTTCATTTATTATTCATTCACCAACTCATTTGATACTCATGTCCTGAGCACTTTTGGTGGTCCAGAGACTCTGTAGCTCCGTAGAACTTCCTCTTACTTAGATCTCTACTCTTGTGTGAAAAAAAGGTCATCATTGCCTTGATGGTTCTCTAATGCCTTCAGCCAGATAATTTTTAAATGTATCCATTTAAACTTTTAGTCCAAAATTTCTAGTTCTTAGCAGGAGATTGATTTTTGACCCCTAAAAATCTACAGGAAATACTCTGTACTCACTTTGTATCTCTGCAGAGTAGTACAGGACCATAAAAATGATTGTGTGGTTTGAAATCATGCAACATGATCTTAATAATCAGTGGGGAAAATTATAATTATTCTCTGAGCTTTGAAAATTCTTATCAAAATATTAAAACTCTTATTTTCAGTTATAAATGTATAGAGAAGTAAAATAACAATAAAACTAGAGTGTGTAGTACTCCATTATTTAAAACCCAGACAGTGAGAATTAAAGTGTTTCATTTCTTTTTGAACAACTTAGCAAGAATAGTTTGAATAGTGCTTGCTTTCTTCTTGTCATGTAACTTATGACACAGAATAAGAATCTCTTCTATGCTTTGATGAATTATCATACCCTTTTTCTTAGATTGGATCAGCTTCCAGTGTTTTATCCGTTGTTCATTCAGTGTCATGAAATATCTCCAAGAGTTCCTTGGAAATCTTGTGAAGATTTTGTTGCTGGCATCACTCCTTATGGAACAATATCATACTTTTTATCACAACCACTGCCCTTAATTATGTCACTAAGTTCACCTTCCCCAAGTTCCTCTGACTGCATAACGAGAGTCTCTTCAATGGTTGTGATACCATTCCCACAGTCAACTATTTCTTCTATAAATGTATTTATGTTCTATTTGAATTTCACTTCTAGGGTTATCACTTTTTGTTTCTTTGTTGCACTTACATTTTGTTGCCCAATTCCCTATTTGGATTATCCATTAAAAAAAAATGTCATGTGGGTTTATCATGGGGAAACAAGGAGGCAACAGAACTATACACTTTGCTGTCTGTGTGTGAACTGAATAATACATGCTCAGTGACTAATCGCTGACAGATTTTGAAAGAAGGGACTTGATTTGTCATTAATCATGATATAAAACTGTTACTTACAGAATGATCTATGGAACTGAAGAGCTAGCATCTTGGTTTGTACTTTAGGCAATTTCTCACAGTTAATGTACTGTGGTAATTGAAATTTGGATCGTGTGATTTCCAGGACTGGTATTTTTTAACTACATTGGGGTAACTGAAATTTTTGTGTATCAGGACCATGCGAAGGGAAAGTTGTATGTATAATATAAGCATTTTCTGCTCAGTGAAAACCTCTTACCGTGAGTGAAACTTAGGCTGGCGAAGTTACCATGAAGTGGAAATTTTCTCAGGATTTTGATCATGCATTTCAGTAGATGAGAAATTCAGTTGCTTAACTTTTGTTGCCTGCTGGCATCTCAGTATTCTAGTTCCTCTTTGCATACTGAGGGATTCCTTTATTCAAATAACATTTAATGAGGCACTAAGTTTACAATGCAATATTGGCCAAATAGACTACGAAACAATTCAGACACTTGACAGTTCACAAATGCAAAATGACTTGTGAGTATTAGTGGAATCAAGAGATTTCACTTGACTGACTGTGGACCAAGTCTAAAAGGGAAGCGAGCCAGATGGAAGATTGCGAATAAAATGAGACGGCGCTATTGCAGGTGGCTGTAACTCTGCAATGAAGCGGAGCACGGTGCTGCTGGACACCAGCTGTGGTGCCACTATGAAGATGAGCCAAACTCAATTGCCAATGTTTTATTGTTCTCATCTGGTTCATTCATTACTTATAATCACCAAATTATTTTTAATATTTTCACTTAGGTAGAATAGTGTTGGAGGGGTATCAATTATTATATGAAAGCCAAACAAAATATGTCCCCTGATGTGACATTGTGAAGTTGACTGTATGGCACAGACAGATAATGTTCTGTAATTCAAGCTGTTACTGTCACTGCTGACTCATTGAATGACGGGAAGAAGCCACTTAAATTTTTTTATGTTTTGGCTTCTAAGCTGTTTAAGAATAATTATAAGAGCTTACCCACATCACAGAGATCTGGGATTTACGAAGTATTGGTTTTAAAATATTTTGAAATTTTTGGATAAAATGTGTTAAGGTTATTTTAAGCATTGTTACTAAGTTACTACTTGAATCAAACTATTGTAGTAATAGATACTTTCCAAATTTTAAATAGTTTTTAATATTCTGTGCATGCCCAAATGAATCATTTATATATCAATCCAAATTAGGAATTTCACAGGGAGTGGTAATATGGGTAATATGACTTCCAGTATTGAGGCAATATAATTGTGCTTTTAAGTGCTTTGTAGAAGGACGTATTAGACTGAATCGTCTGAGTACCATTTTTGTAGGTCAAAATGTTAAAGTACTGGGAATTTCACATAGTTTAGCCTAAATTGAGGCCAAAGATTAATTCTATTTCCATTCTTTACCCTAGCTAATTATTTTAATGTCTAAGTCCTACCTAATTTTAAGTTGGGCGTGCTGTAGTCTGCCATTTAAAAGAGGTAAGAATGAGCAGGAATATTTTTCTCTATCATCTTCTCCCCCATGTGTATCTCCTACTTGCCTATCTATATATTAATGCTGATAAATCCTTTATTTACTGGCTATGTGAAATTGACCAAGTTATTCAATACCTTTAAACCTTAATTTTCAACTATAAAATAATAATAGTAAATACTAAATCAGACTGCTATTCAGATTAAAAGAGGCGATATGTGTTAAGTATATAAAATAGTACCTGGCACTTAGTACATGTTTAACAAATGTCAAGTATTAATTTTATAACTTCAGAGCAGAAATAAAGCACTATTCCTCATGTTTAGTCCTATCTTTACATTTCTGTCTAGTCAGAAAACTTTCTGTTGTCTGGTATGATGTTGGTGTGCTTAATAAAATATTCTGATGAAGAAAAGTACCATATCTATCACTCAATTGTACATAATAAGTAGACAGTTAAAATGTTTAATTGACTTAATTTCTCATTTAAGGAAATAGATTACAGTTGACTTCCAAATTATTCGAATTATAATTTGTTCATCCATTACTAAGAAAGTACTTCAGAATGCTGTAAAGCCTGAGAGTCTTTCTTGTAACTGTATGTTATGATTGCATTATGGATGTGTAGGTGGGTCAATGTTAGTCAATAGAGTCTTGGATAAAGTAGACGGTGTTGTGTGGTCTAACTGATTCATCTTTAATTCTTAAAAAAAATTTCTCTCTTTCATTATTGAAAGGCACAGTTTTCTTTTTCTGTTAGTAACCTTTTCTCCGTAAGTGATGATCTAAATGGAGTTTCTCATATTGGAAGTTACTGCTGTAATGCCTTTTCTGCAAATATCAGTGGTACCTATTGGAAGAGCACTGGTATCCATGTTGATCTTGCCCTCTTTGGAAGGCAGCTGTGCCACAGGTGTCTTGTTTGCCTCCATTTAGTCACACTCAAATTCAATATCCATGTGGCTTCTGACTCTTGGCTCCTTCTCTGCCATTAGTGACCCTGCTTCTCTCTCTGGACTTGATGCTTCTTTCTGGCCTACCTGGCTTTGACTCTTGGCTTTCCCTCAAAGACTTTGGCCTGACTTTGGACAGGAGGTTCTTCAGAGCACTCTGAATATTCTGATTTCTTCAGAATCTATTTCCTTGGCTCTAATAAGCTGGACCAACAACAGCTAGCTTGACTGGCCAGTGCATTCACTTATGCCAGAGAGCGTTGAGAAATGGGGGTGTTCACAAAGGCTCTATCAGAAGCTTTGAACTCATGCAGAAGCATTTCCCTTAACAGCCTTCAATTACCTTTGGGGGAAAACAGACTTTGTAAGTCAAAATAAATGTTTGACATTTTAGGAAAAACATCATTTGAAGTATAGAGTTTAATTTAAAACTCTAGGGTTACATGGCTGTCATCTGTCCGTTTCTCTATTCTGCATTGCTACCGAATACCACTTTTTTTTATAGGCATATAAAAAATGCATCTACATACTTCTCCCTCTGCTGTAAAAAACCTGGCCCTAAAGCCATCTTCTATCAATGTTGATAATTATTAGAGAAGACTTGCTATTTCTGCCACACAGAAGAAAATGCAAGAACACAAACCTCAAAGAGTCAGATTAGAGAGCTTTCATGATATTTGAGGTCAATTTTCCAACAAGCATTCTTGCAGGCATGATTAAATTCTGTGTGATTTTCAAGTATCACCCTAGAAATGAAAAGTTCCTCATTGTTTTATTTATATGTCTGACATAAACACTAACAGTTTCAAATAATAAAATACGATGGAAAGTGTTGACATTTTCAGTTTTCACGTAGCAATATTGTTTTTTTGAAAATTAATTAATTAATTAATTTTTGTCTGCGTTGGGTCTTTGTTGCTGTGCGCAGGCTTTCTCTAGTTGCGGTGAGCGGGGGCTCCTCTTCGTTGTGGTGCGTGGGCTTCTCATTGCGGTGGATTCTCTTGTGGAGCACGGACTCTAGGCGCACGGGCTTCAGTAGTTGTGGCGCGTGGGTTCAGTAGTTGTGGCTCGTGGGCTTAGTTGCTCCGTGGCATGTGGGATCTTCCCGGACCAGGGCTCGAACCCGTGTCCTCTGCATTGGCAGGCAGATTCTTAACCACTGTGCCACCAGGAAAGTCCCAGCAATATTGTTTGAAGCACTTACTTTGAAGTAAAAATTTGCACAATTTTGACATTTATAAATGAAAGCATTCGGCTGATTGATTTTAATGGTTGAATCATGAGAGATGCATATTTCAGGAAACTGAAAACTGCTCTTTTTTTCTCTCTTATCTGGTTAGCGTTCCTGTGTAGCCATTCGTTTTAAACATGTCAGCTTTCTTTAATTATTCATTTTAAGCAATCACTGATTGCTGATGTTATTTAAGTGATCTGGGAACATCTGTAGACTAAAGCCAAGGTCAGTGTTTTGAATATGGGAACAAGATTGGGACGTTTTTCCTAAGGTCAAAGACTGACCTGAAACTGGGGGAGGTCATGTTATAGAAGAATCCAAACCAATTATAAGATCAAAGCCAATTGGTACTGGTGCTTGGCAGAGGCTAAAGCACTTCAGAGATGGCAGAAGCTCAAGCAGCTGCATTCAATGGGGAGCTCTGGTGGTGCGTTCTGGGGACCCAGACTCTAGGAAACTAGGCTGTAGGTGAAGTCAATGAAGTTAGAAGAGTGGCTGCAGGAACAGTGGTAGAAGGTAGTCAAATATGATTAGGGAATGGTGAAGGGAATCCCCCTACTGAGGACTCAGAAAAAAAACAAATGGTCAAGCCAAGTTTGATGCTATTTTACTGGGCTGAGTACTAACGTTGTCCCTGGACAAAAATTAGTCCCAGAGAATGGGGCTAAACCTTATGTGGGGAATAAGAATGATATCTTTTCTGTGTTAGAGTGTTATAATTAAAGAAGCCAGACTATTGTAACATGAGCCTTGTCTAGGATCCTGGCAGTGAAAGAGAAAATACAAAGGTAGACTTGAAATGCATCATGAGGGAAGAACTGATTGAATATGTGGATTTGTTGGAGGTTGAGAAGGTGCCTGTGAGCTTTTTAAACTTAGTGTGCCTGTGACCAGTTGATAGAAAAAGGATAGGCCAATAGGAGTGGCTGTTTGGTGTGAGGAGGAAGATTAGCTCTGCATTAGGCCTACTGAGTTTAATGTGATTGTGGAAACAGTGATAGAGACAAGTGCGCTGTGTGAGGAAAAATATTGCATGTCCCTCTACTGTGAGTGTTCTTTCCTTATTTGCATAACCATTTTGTTGGCATCAGTACCATTTCTATAGCTTGCAATACTGAGTGAACTACTGAGATGATAACAAAGAAGGCAAAACATTTAAACTTTCAAAGAATATTTGCCTTTCTTCTTAAAAATACTAATTAATTTAAAATTAAAAATAAAGGATGTTAAAGTATACAATTTTTTAGCTAGAAAGCCAAATTCAATTAAGTATATTAAAATATTGAGGCTGCAGACAACTCCAGGGTGTATCATTTATATTGCAGTGTATATGAAAACAGCACACTAGAATTTTACATTACACAATCTGAGCGGCTATCCTCAATGATGTGAGAAAAAGTATTCATAAATAAATTTTTAAATAACATTTACAGTTTGAAAGTTAACAAATATAACCAATTAGAAGTAAAATGAAACAAAATATTCTATCCCCATCAAACAAATTTAAAGCCGAAGAACAAACTTAACCACAAATGTGCGAAACTTATATGAAGAAAATTACAAAACTGTAAACAGAGTCTTAGAAGGATTGGTTAAATGGAGACATATACTGTTTTCCTGGATGGATGCCTTAGAATTATAAAGATGATAAATATATCTCAAGTCAGTTTATACATTTAACACAATTCTCATAAAAATCCCAGTGGCATATTATTTTTTTCCGATCTTAACAATAGGGATTCTATAGTTTATCTGAACAAATAAACATATGAGAATAGCATGGGCAAAATTTTAAAAGAAATGTATTGAGAATTACGTAACATTGCCATAGTATTTAATCTTAAACATATTATAATGTATTAGAAAACTACAGTAATTAAAGTGGGTATTGGTTTACATATTGATAGACAACTGAGTTGAGAAGAACTGAAAGTACAGAACGAATCATAATTTGCATACAACTTTATCATACTTTGAAGTTAGCATTTCAAATCAGGGTTAAAATGTTGGACTATACACTAAGTGATACAGAAGCAACAATTTAAGTATATAAGGTAATAAATTTAGATGGTTATGTTACCTGAGAGAAATTGCAGATATGTTAAAGATACAGATACAAAAATTAAGCAATAAAATGCATAGTGAAAACAGTGTTGAAAATGTTATAATTTTGACATGAAGGGGGGTTTCATTAGGAGGGGACATGACAGTAAACAGTAAAAGCCACAAAGAGAATTATAACTTGAATACCTATGTATTAATAATATCTAATTACCTAAAAACATATAAAAGCTACTGGAAAAAATATAGCATAATGCAGTAGACAGAAAAACTTATAATAAAAATTCTTCCTATATAATAAGAAAAATATGTATCCTCAAAGCAAAAGATGTGAAAGACATGAAGAGGTAATCCACAAAATACGAAGACAAAATACAAACATGTAAAAATCCCAAATCATTGTGGTAATCAGAGAAATTGAAATTTGCAAATATAAGTCAGCATAACCTTAATATTAAAACAAGACAAAGACAAGAAGGGGATATTACAGTCAAATCTCTCTCATGAAAATTGACGTACAAATTCTAAACAAAATATGTTTATATATCTGTTATGGGTTAATTTATGTCCATTCTCCCTCCCCACCTCCCCCACCCCCACCCACATTCCTATGTTGACCTCTTAACCCCCAGTACCTCAGAATGTGACCATATTTGAAGATATGGTCTTTACAGAGGTAATCAAGTTAAAAGCAAGACATTAGAGTGGGCCCTAATCTAATATGACTGATAACGTTATAAAAGGGGGAAATTTGGAGACAAACAAGTATACAGGGAGAGTGCCATGTGAACATATAGACGGCTGTCTGCAAGCCAAGGAGAGGGGCCTAGAACATATCCTTCAATTATAGCCCTCAGAAAGAAGCAACCCTGCCAACATCTTGATTTCAGACTTCTAGCCTCCAGAACTGGGAAATAGTAAATTTCTGTTAAGCCACCCAGTTTGTGATACTTTGTTATGGCAGCTTTAGCAAATGAATACAATTGCTAATCTAGCGATGAAGAAAAAGGGTAATAGATTAAAACAAATAGGATTTATTCTTGGGATGAAAAAGCAATTTACATCTAAAAATCAAGCAATGTAATACAGTACATTAACAGAAAAAGGGAGAGAAATCATATGATTATAAAATACCTTAGAAAAAAAAGAAAAAAATATCTTAGTAGATCAGGAATAGTAGGGAATTCCATAATTAGATAAAGAATATCTATAAAAGTTCTATAGCAATCCATATATTTGATGGCAAAATGTTGAAACCTTCCCCCAGAGATTGGGAATGAGACAGTATGACTGCTCTCACCACTTCTATTCAACATAATAAAAGAAGTTTTAACCAGTGTAATAAGTAAAGAAAAAGAAATAGTAGGCACATGGATTAGCATAGAAGAAATAAAAAGGAATATGGGCTGTAATTGAAGAAATAAAACTGGAATAAAAATGAGAAAAACTCAAAATCATCTACAAACAAACATGATTACTTAGCAACATACAACATATACAGAAATCAATTATATATAGCAGAAGCAAACACATAGAAAATGAAATGTTAAAGTATACTACTTACAATAGCATAAAATACCCAGGAGTAAACTTAATAAAATATGCCAAAATGTGTGCAACTATGTACAATATAAACTATAAAACATTCTCAAAATAAAGGCCCAAATAAATGGAGGGGTATACTACATTTATGGGTTGGAAAATGCAGTGTCCAGAGATGGCAGTTTTCCCAGGTTTTCTCTGTGGACTCAATGTAATCATAGTCAGAATCATAGCAGATTATTTCTTTACTTTTGGAGAATCTAAAAAACTGATTCTGAAATGTGTGTGGGCATCAGTGGGCCAAAAAATAGCCAAGGCAATCTTTAGGGAGAACTAAGATGGAAGATGTTCACCCAAGATATCAAGTCCTACTATAAAGCTGTGATGATTAAAAGTCTGGTGTTGGTACATGGCAGACAGGCTGATCAATGAACTAGAATAGCTCAGAAACAATCCCACACACATAAGATTGTGTGATTTATGACATTATGGTTCATTGGGAAAGGAACAGTTTACTAGATGGTGTTTGGTATATTTGTTATATACATATTGAAAAAGGCCTATCTGTACTCTACTCTCCCTCACAGTATATAAAATTAATTCCAGATTGATTTCAGTACTAATTACAAAATTAAAGCCACCATAATTTTAGAGGGAAACAGAAAATATCTTCATGATTCTGGAGTAGGCAGAGATTTTCAGAACCGAATATGAAAAACATTACTCATAAAGGAAAGAAAAATGACAAATTAGAGTATACTAGAATTAGGAACTTTTGTTCATTGAAGGACACCAGTAAGAAAGTGAAAAAGCAACCCAGAGACTATAATAAAATAGGTTCAAGATCTATATCCAAGAGAGACTTGTTTCCACATTACAGACAGATTCCTGCAAATCAGTTAAAAGCTGTACCATACTAGAAAAAATGGGGGAAAAGTTGAATGGGCACATGACAAAAGAGGACATCCAAAAGGCTAAGAAATATATGAAAAGGCACTAAAATACCACCAGGCATTAGAAAAAAAAAAAAAAGAGGACAGGGAACAAACAACAGATTTTGCTTTCCCAGAAGCCTTTGCACAAAACTACTATTTACATCTCACTGGCCAGAACTGTATCACTTGGTCAACCCTAGTTGCAAGAGAGGATGATGAAGGAGTACTTGGCTTCTCTAATTTCTCTTGTGTTACTGGCCAAAGAGGAGGAGGTTGGATATTAGTGGTGAATTGCGTGTGTCACAGTGTGTCATCGAGTCAAGTGAAACGTCTAAGAGCTGTACTGAATACACAGGTCTGGAGCACAGCAGAGAGATCAGGCTGGAAATAAAAAGTGAGGTTCATAATTATGCAGAGGGCATTTCAAAGCTATGCCTATGGATATAATTACTAAAGAAGGTAGAGTGAGTAGAGAGGTTAAGATAGAATCCTGGTGTAGACCAAAATTTACCTATCTGTCAGAGCAAGAGAGGGAATCACAAAGGACTGTGAAGGACTGCAGGAGAAAAGTCAAGTGAGAGTAGTGTTTGGGGAGCAAAGGGAAGTGAGTTGCAGGGAGAAATTAGGCAAAACTTCAAATACTAATGCTGGATCTGAATAGGCAAACTCTGAAAGAGTTCTCTTTAAAGCCAAGAACAGGAGGAAGTGTTAACTTAGGCTAATCAGAGAATACTTAGTAAGTTGAGGGCATTTTCACTTCAGTTCTCTACGTATTTTATGTCAAGTGTATGGGATTTTTGGGCTCAGCAGGATTCGAAGGTATTTATTCAGATGATAATAGTTGGTACAAATTTCATAATTTAACACCATCCATGACAGTTACTCTGTCTGGTCATGGACCCTAGGGTTGAGTGCCACATTTTAAGCTCATAATAGTCACCTGTGCAATTCAAGACAAATTGGAGACTTTCTAAATGTGTGGTCTTAGTGCTGCCATATTAGCCTAATGGGAACTAGGACTGATATTGGCATGGTTCTCATTGTCTTCACTGAAGGTGATGATAGTTTCTTTCTCCCAAGTTTCCTCATAGCCATAAAGAGACTCTGGGTATGGACTAATGGCCTTGCTACTGCAGTGTTGAGTATAGATGGGAAAAAAATCAGTCGTTTGTCTTGTAGCACACTCATCAATCCATTCCCATATCCCTGCTAACAGTACTGATTTTCAAGTGTACTGTAAACTACCTAAGTAGAAATGGAAAAAAAAAAAAAAATCTGTTGGTTGAACAAAATTGTTACTTTTAGTGAGATTTTGTGCTATTGATGTCATTAAAAAAAAACTTCCTGTGGCTTTGGATTAAATTAACAAGTTTACAAACACTATAAAGCTAATTCCTAGCAGAGAGGGAAATCAACAAGGTGGACATTGAATATTCTTTTCCAAATATATTGAGGAAAAAGGGGTCTATACGCTAATATGTCTCAATGAGTATTTTCCACTTCATTGTGTTGTGTTTTAAGTGGTGTTTCATTGTAGATTGACTTCTTTCCGTTATCAAAGTTGTAACCTTCCTCTTCCAAGTTATCAGATGGTATATGCTTGGCGAATATAAAATGATTATTAAGAAACTGAGGAATTGAAATGGAGAATGGCATTTCTCGGAGCATATAAAAGCTTGCATAAATCTAGTCTGCCATCTCCATGCCCCAAAATTTAGTTCCTCTTTCCTGTTTCTCTTAGTAAAACACTGTAGTTTTATTTCCTTGTATATTCTGCCTGCCCCTAGGAATTAAATTTTTAAAATATTCTATTTAAATTAAAATTTGTGATTTTTGACAAATAAAAATTTCTCACAATTAAGACTTCTCCTTCTACATACAGATTCCTTAGACATTGCTACAGCCTGGAACCAGAAAGACAAGATTGAGTCTCCACGGTTGTTTACAAATTGCATTACGGCATGTGGCTTTTGGATGACTGGATGAATATATTTTTATTTTGGACTTTATTTTTCAATATGGAGACCTAGTCAAACATATGTTTCAGGGTCTTCATTGCCAGTATTGAGGCTTCCTATTGGGATGACACAACTTGGAGAAGTAGCATGCCCCAGAAATTGTACACTTATGATTCCTCTGGTGGCAGTATCAGCTTCCCACTTTATAGAGCCATTTAATTGATGTGTTTCATCCTCCTTTTCTCTCATTTCATCAGTTGGTATTTAGATGTATGTGAATGACACGTCATTTCTGAGCAGTTCTCAGGGAATTGAACATGGCTTTGCTCTTCAGATTCCTTAACTTCCTTCTTTCCCTTCCATTCTTCTTTTCTTCCTTCCTCCATCTCTCTCTCCCTACTTTCCATCTTTACTTCCTTATTTTGTCCTTCCTTTGACAAAGATTTACTAAATGTCTACTATGGGCACTGAACTCAAAAGCAAAAAAAATATGCAAGCACAGGCTTGGCCTGAAGGCACTTAGCATCTGACTGCTTTCTTCCACAGGTGCCTGAGGCTTACACAATAAAAGTCTCAGGAAATCCAACTGGATTTGTTTAGCAGATTCTTTACCTGTGGTTGAGATTTTGAAAATTTGGAGGACCATGTTCAAAGTCCTTCATAGCTTTCCGAAGCACTTTTGGAAGGATACATTTATGTGCAATTGGTATGCTTCTCATAAATCACTCCTACCCGAACACCAGCTAGACAGCAGAACGAGTGAACTCTATTAGCTTGATTTGCATTTTTTATTACATTCATTTTAAAAATGAGCAAAGTTTTGAGAATATTCTTCAGTTCATATTTTCACAGCCAGAATCATCTTTGCCCTAGTCCTAATTAGTGTGTTTTCCTGCATTTTTGTCTCACAATTACACCGTGCCTCTTTTTCTCATCATTGTGTCTTGGCAAGGGATGAGTGGAAAAATGTGAAGATTAAACATTCTCTCTAGAAGAGTTTTATTTCTCTATTCATAGTCTAAGATTTTTTTATTAATGATTTAGAAGTACATGAGTAAATTTGATGATGTTAATTCTGTGCTTATATGAAGATCTCCTAACATCAAAATAGATTTTTGTAGCTATGTCTCAGCTTTAGTGAGATGGAGTTCAGTGATTTTGCCAAAGAGCTCACTGATTAATTTTATAAAGTCTAATGGTTTTTGTCTTTGCAAAATGTAGGTTTGCCTGTCAGTTGTGCTTATTTTTCCCTCAGAAATTTGAAATGGCAGCTGAATGTTTTACCAGGTTTCTTAAGGGCTTTTTATTTCTGGGATAGCTGCTGGGCCATCAGACTAGAAAGAGAAATACCATTTGGCAAGATGGTCACTGCATGAGGTTAGGGAGTTTGAAAGTTCTATTCTCACTTTGCTCCAGGCAATGTTGCAATCGTAATAGATTTTTACCCTTTTAACATGCTGTTCATCTTCAAAAACCATACTGCTAATGTCTTAATAGCTTCATTTGACCCAGGAAGGGATATTTTGTTGTCTGAGAATATAGTCATAGGGCAAGTGGTCTTTGCTGGGCCACAGGAGTGGATGAGCAGTAGGCTTGCCCACTGTCCCATTCATCTATAGTTTAGAAACCGGCCATCTTCTCCTGCCATGCTGTTTAGATTTGGATTCAGTGGTTAGCCTGAAGCTCACAGAGCTACTCAGAAGTCAGCAGAAGGGGAATTTTCTTCTACTTTTCTTTTTAAAAAATCTGTACACTCTCTGGTCTTTCTCACATAACAGTATGGATGACAGTGAAAAGAACATCTATTTTACTTCATTTCTCTCACACTGATCACTTTCAGATGTCGAAGTCTGTTTCATCTTGTTTTAACTTCAGGATTTTCCATTTTCTTCTGATTTTATCTTATTCTTATTTTTAAATAATAAATGTATATCCTGTCAGTGTTCTAAGGAATATTAAGATATTTCCTTCATAAATCAAAAGTATCCCAGTGAATTAAAATAGTCATTGTGACCAATAACCTAGATTACTTTTGCAAAGAAACTAGTAGCTATTAGAAAATTATAGTATTATAGGATAAAATGGAAGTTATATTTAGAAACGATGTTTAGGCACCATTAGATTCCTCATCAATTTCAAGAATGAAAATATTTTCTGTACTATACATAACATTTTACATCTCCCTTTTTAACAATAATCACTTTCTTTTTAAATTAATGGTGTACAATTAAAAGTAAATGTAGAAAAGTAACAACAAAGTAAAACTCCCTTAAAACATGCAGAAGAGCAAAAACAAATTAAAACGTCATTCAAATAAATTTTCAAGCATGAAAATAATTGTTTAAAATAAAATGTCTATGCCTCATGTTAATGATGTTAGTTTTTTAATAAATTATACATGGTCAAAATTAGAGCAGAAGTACAAAAAAGAAATGAACTCATCCAAAATACAAAGAAGAAATAAAAATTTTCTTAATAAATGGAATGAAACTATAGTATAATTAATTTTTTCATTCCAAATATCTTATTAATAGATATGGAGAGAAGGATATCTGGAAGGATAGAGAAAATTCTTACAAAAATAGGATTATACTATGCATGCATATGTCAAATAAAATCATTAAATTTTATTTGAATTCAACAGGAGGAATAAGAGAGGTGCAGGTGTTTGCTAAACTTCATTCCTCAGAGGTAATGACTTCCCCCCACCAACTTTATTTAGATATAATTGACATATAACATTGTGTAAGTTTAGGATGTACAGCATGTTGATTTGATGCACTTATGTATTGCAAAATGATTACCATGATAGGTTATCTAACACCTGCATGATGTCACATAATTACCGTTTATTTTTTAAGGTTACAACATTTAAGATTTATGAGATTAGCAACTTTCAAGTACATACTACAGTATTATTAACTATAATCACCCTGTTGTATATGAGATCCCCAGAACTTATTCATCTTATAACTGGAAGTTTGTACCCCTTTGACCAACATCTCTTCATTTCCCCCACCCCACTCCTGGTAATCACCAATCTACTCTCTGTTTCTATGAGTTCAGCTTTTTTAGATTCCACATGTAAGTGATATCATGTGGTATTTGTCTTTCTCTGTCTGACTTATTTCACTTAGCATAATGCCCTAAAGGTCCGTCCATGTTGTCCCAAACCAGAGGTAATGACTTTTGACTGTTTTTCTTTTTTAATTAATTAATTTATTTATTTATTTTTGGCTGTGTTGGGTCTTCGTTTCTGTGCGAGGGCTTTCTCCACTTGTGGCGAGCGGGGGCCACTCTTCATCGCGGTGCGTGGGCCTCTCACTGTCGCGGCCTCTCTTGTTGCGGCTCACAGGCTCCAGACGCGCAGGCTCAGTAGTTGTGGCTCACGGGCCAAGTTGCTCCGCGGCATGTGGGATCTTCCCAGACCAGGGCTCGAACCCGTGTCCCCTGCATTGGCAGGCGGATTCTCAACCACTGCGCCACCAGGGAAGCCCTTGACTGTTTTTAATACTTCAGGATATTGCCTACTAACTCTAAAGGATGCATTTGCTTATCTCTTTGCTTTGGGATTTATCATCATTAGGCAATATGCATTGGCTCCAAGTTATGAAAGAGGATTAGCTTCCTTATGCCATATATCACTCTCCTATATTTGGGTTTGTTAAAAATCAATTTTTTGATTACTGATATTATACTTTTACTAATCTCCAAAAGCATATGTCTCCTTCTTCATCAACTTGAGAAAGTATCTCTTGACTTCCCACCACATAAAACAAGGAACTTAGACCCTCTATTTCCCTCCAGCTCTACTTCCCTCTTTCACCTCTCACTTTCTGTCAGTCATAATATCGCTTTTATATTGTCAAGGTATATAATATGTACCTTCTGGTTAAGTGCTTCATGCTATGGGTTGATTCTGATAAAAAAAATTTCAAAACTCATAAAATACATTAACAGAATCAAGGAGTATGGCTTCCGAGGTAGCTCTGGTCATGGCCATTCCAGTGAGGAGGGAGGATGAACGAATAGAGCAAACATATCTTCTTTGGTACAAGTTCCTATGACTTCTGTCCATATTTCACTGGGAAGAATTTAGTGGCATGGTCATACCTAACTGCAACAAGGGTTGGGATGAGTGATGATCTGAAACATCTGGTTTGTATCTCATTTTGCCTGAGCACACGTACATGTGTAGGATCAATGCCCAGAGGTGGAAATGTTCGGTAAAGCAGCCTATGTATTTCTCAATTAGATAGGTATTGCTGAATTGCCCTGCATAGGGGTTCTCCCAGTTGAAATTCTTACTCAGTGTGTGAGAATGCCCATTTCACTATATCTTCAAAACAGAGAGGCTTACAAAATTTTGGATTTTGGCCAATTTGAAAGATGAAAAATGGTATTTCAGTGTCATTTAAATTTGTATGTCTTCTATTTGGAGTGACGTTCAGCATACTTTATATATTGAATATCCATTTGAATTTCTTTTTCTCTGAACTGCTTGTTCACATCTTCTGCCTACCTTTTTTTAAAATATAAATTTATTTTATTTATTTTTGGCTGCGTTGGGTCTTCATTGCTTTGCACGGGCTTTCTCTAGTTGTGTTGAGCCGGGGGCTACTCTTTGTTGTGGTGCACGGGCTTCTCATTGGGGTGGCTTCTCTTGTTGAATGCAGAGCATGGGCTCTAGGCACGTGGGCTTCAGTAGTTGTGGCACGTGTGCTCAGTAGTTGTGGCTCATGGGCTTATTTGCTCCACAGCATGTGGGATCTTCCAGGACCAGGGCTCGAACCCGTGTCCCCTGCATTGGCAGGCGGATTCTTAACCACTGCACCACGAGGGAAGTGCCTGCCTACCTTTCTTAATAGGCTACTGGTATTTTTGCTTAGTTATAGGACCAATGAGTATTATGGAGCATTTGTCAGCAGTGAACAAGAAACTAACATAGTTATTGACTTAAATGAAGGCCAGCCCATTTGAAGCAAGCCATTTTTTTTTTTAAAGATAGAATTTTCCCTGGCATATTTGGACTTCTAAATTTTGTCTTCAGTGAGGCACAAATCTGGGGAGCAGGGGGTCCACATTTCTACACAGAACTTGCCCAAGGTAGGAGCTAGCTTTGCCTTTAATTCTGTTTCACCTTAAATTTTGTTTCACAAATGAAACACCTTTGATGCTCTGCCTCTATGTTTGGAATGAAGACAAGAAAAACTAAAATACATTGAAAAAAGTTTCCCATTTTCTATTAAGGAGAATCTAGAGCTGGTATGGGAACAAAAGGAAATGACTTTAAATACCAGCAAACTGTTACTTTCCCCAAATTTAGAAAATAATATCCATTAGGGTCCAACAGAAGTCAGAACTAATGTGTAATCATTAGTGGAAAAGAATCGGTAAATTGCAGTCTGTTGAAAGCTCCAAAATTTGTAACTTTAGGCAGGGCAATTTTTAAGTCATTTATTATACAATTATAAATCAATGTTATCTGGAAAACCCCTAAAATTTATAAAGATTATTTTAATGACATAAAATGAATTGAGGGGAAAGAAGTGATATTAAAGAGCAAAGTTATTTAAAAATTGACATGTCTACAAAAGTAATTCCTGTATCTTCAATCTGTTTCATTATCTTAACTCAATGTAGTATAGTATTCAGTTTTATTAGGTAAATTATTTCTTTATGCTGTATATTTTACAAATGAATAGGCAATTTCCTTTCATTGGCAACTATTATATCTTACATCAGTGATGTACGATTTTTGAGGACTGTATGCACGAATAATAGTGTGAAGAAAACTGGTGAGTAGACTTCTAAACTCAATGCATTGCTACTATCTGTTGACAGAATGGAGACACTGGTACCAGTGAGTGCTTCCAGTTAATATAAAATAGTAATAAGATCATAGAAATAAAGAAATATTATTGATATAAATAGTAAGTACAATTAATATTGTACAAATAATCTATTTTGTGATCAAATGACAGCACTAAATGGTTAAATCAGAAATTAGCAGATGTGGAAGAATGCAGACATTGAACTTAATTTAAAAGTAATGGTTATGGGAGTTATAAGCATTATTAAAATTTTGGGAGGAGAAGTCAAGATGGCAGACTAGGAGGATGCGGAATTCATGTCTCCACACAGCTAGGGCACCTACCAGGCACCAGTGGGGGACCACAGACACCTAAGGGGATAGGAGGAACCCCCAGTGACCAGGTAGGACGTGGGGCATGGGGAGGAGTAAGGGGGGAGGAAAAGCGGAAACAGGACTGGCGGCCCTGAGGGGAGGCTGGGGGAGGGGAAGCGATCCCATGACCGAAGGGGGAAACTGGGGGACCATTGGGAGGGCAGAGGATCAAAAGGGAGAGTGGCCAGGTTTCCCCTGCCCACCTGGGCCCCCAGGAGCCTGCTGAGATGCCGGGCCTGATTCTCTGCCCACTGAGGCCCTCTCCAGCCGGGTGGATCCTGAGGGAGCAGGAGGGAGGGAAGGAGGAGCAAAAGTAAGGATCAAAAGGGAGAGTGGCCAGGTTTCCCCTGCCCTCTTGGGCCCTCAGGAGCCTGCTAAGATCCCAGGGCTGATCCTCTGCCCACCGAGGCTCCCTCCAGCCACGTGGATCCTGAGGGGCTGGGAGGGAGAGAAGGGGGAGCAAAAGTAAAGACCGGACCTCTGGGTTGACACCACTGAGGGGTCGCTGGGGGGAGGGGAGGAGTTCCTACACCCACCAGGACCCACCCACGTTTAGGGGTCCAGCAGCGACAGGGAGACCCTGGGGGAAACGTGGGGGGACACGGAGGAAAAGAAGGGAATGCGGCCAGTGCTTTCCCTGTCCGCTTAGGCACCAGGGAGCCTGTTGGGCTCCCCGGCCTAATCCTTTGCCCCCAGAGCCTCCCTCCTACTGCGCAGAGCCCAAGCCCCACCCCTACACCCCCACCCAGGGCCCTACCTCTACACTCGGAGACCCCCTCCAATGCACTGGGCCTAAACCCCACCCACACACCCTCACTCAGGGCCCTACCTCCAAATTCCGGAACTCCACACTCCGCCGTCCCGGCCCACTGACTCACTTCTCCTGTGCCTGGCTGTCGGAGGGCATGGCCGAGCCCTTGTCCCCCTTGGTGTACATGCTGCTCTGTGCTGCCGCTGCCCCACACCTGTCAGGCGGCACCATGGGCCGCGCTCCCGGTCGGCATAGCTACCCCGTGCCCTGGGCCTCACCGCCCCGAGCCCCGCAAGGGCATCGCGGGCATCGTCCGTGCGGGGGAGCTCCAGACGGCCTGGAGGCAGCCTTTTGAACGTGCTGCCTCTCCTCTTCCAGGTGGGTCCTGAGCCTAGGCTCTGCGCCACACACAAACGTCATCCGTCCCGTCCCACCCTAAACCCTGCCCCTGCCTAAGTGCCACCCCTGCCTAAACTCTGCCCCACCATAGCCAAGGTTTTCTTTTTCTTTTTTCCTCTTTTAGATTGGGGTTCTATTTTACCTTGTTGTTAATTCATTTATATTTTAATTTTTTCTAATCTTTTATTTTTCTAATTTTATTCTTTGTACTTTGTTATTCTGCTCCTTTTGGCTTGTTACCATTTTTTTTTCTTTTTCTTTTTTCTGTTGTTTTGTTTTACCTTATTGCAGTTTTTTCAATTATACTTTTATTTTTCCTAATATATTTTTTATCTTTTTAATTTTATATTGTTTTTTATTGTGTGTTATTGTATTGTTCCTTTTTTTTTTTTTTTTTTTTTTTTTTGTGCCTCACCACATGGCTTGTGGGATCTTGGTTCCCAGGCCGGAGGTTGGGACTGAGCTCCTGTGGTGGGAGCTCCGAGTCCAAGCCGCTGGACTAACAGAGAACCTCAGACCCCAGGGAATATTAATTGGAGTGAGGCCTCCTGGAGGTCCTCATCTTGGCAACAAGACCTCGCTCTATCCAACTGCCTGCAAACTCCAGTGCTGGACGCCTCAGGCCAAACAACCAGTAAGACAGGAATACAGCACCACCCATCAAAAAAAAAAAAAAAGTGACAAAAAAATTACTTACAGACGAAGGAGCAACGTAAAAACCTACAAGACCAAATAAATGAAGACAAAATAGGCGACCTACGTGAAAAAGAATTCAGAGTAATGATAGTAAACATGATTCAAAATCTCAGAAACAGAATGGAAAAAATACAAGAAACACTTAACAAGGATCTAGAAGAACTAAAGAGCAAACAAACAGTGATGACCAACACAATAACTGAAGTTAAAAATACTCTAGAAGGAATCAATAGCAGAATAACTGAGGCAGAAGAATGGATCAGTGACCTGGAAGATAAAATAGTGGAAATAACTGCCATAGAGCAGAATAAAGAAAAAAGAATGAAAAGAATTGAGGACAGTTTCAGAGACCTCTGGTACAACATTAAATGCACCAACATTCAAATTATAGGGGTCCCAGAAGAAGAAGAGAAAAACAAACGGTCTGAGAAAATATTTGAACAGATTAGAGTCAAAAAATTCCCTAACATGGAAAAGGAACTAGCCACTCAAGTCCAGGAAGTGCAGAAAGTCCCATACAGGATAAATGCAAAAAGGAACATGCTGAGACACATAGTAATCAAAGTATCAAAAATTAAATCCAAAAAAAAATATTAAAAGCAGCTAGGGAAAAGCAACAAATAACATACAAGGGAATCCCCATAAGGTTAACTGCTGATCTTTCAGCAGAAACTCTGCAAGCCAGAAGGGAGTGGGAGGACATATTTAAAATGATGAAAGGGGGCTTCCGTGGTGGCTCAGTGGTTAAGAATCCGCCTGCTAATGCAGGAGACATGGGTTCAAGCCTTGGTCCAGGAAGATCCCACCTTCCGTGGAGCAACTAAGCCCGTGTGCCACAACTACTAAGCCTGTGCTCTAGAGGTGATGACCAACACAATAACTGAAGTTAAAAATACTCTAGAAGGAATCAATAGCAGAATAACTGAGGCAGAAGAATGGATCAGTGACCTGGAAGATAAAATAGTGGAAATAACTGCCATAGAGCAGAATAAAGAAAAAAGAATGAAAAGAATTGAGGACAGTTTCAGAGACCTCTGGTACAACATTAAATGCACCAACATTCAAATTATAGGGGTCCCAGAAGAAGAAGAGAAAAACAAACGGTCTGAGAAAATATTTGAACAGATTAGAGTCAAAAAATTCCCTAACATGGAAAAGGAACTAGCCACTCAAGTCCAGGAAGTGCAGAAAGTCCCATACAGGATAAATGCAAAAAGGAACATGCTGAGACACATAGTAATCAAAGTATCAAAAATTAAATCCAAAAAAAAATATTAAAAGCAGCTAGGGAAAAGCAACAAATAACATACAAGGGAATCCCCATAAGGTTAACTGCTGATCTTTCAGCAGAAACTCTGCAAGCCAGAAGGGAGTGGGAGGACATATTTAAAATGATGAAAGGGGGCTTCCGTGGTGGCTCAGTGGTTAAGAATCCGCCTGCTAATGCAGGAGACATGGGTTCAAGCCTTGGTCCAGGAAGATCCCACCTTCCGTGGAGCAACTAAGCCCGTGTGCCACAACTACTAAGCCTGTGCTCTAGAGCCCGTGAGCCACAACTACCAAGCCCTCGTTCCACAAGTATTGAAGCCTGCACGCCGCAACTACTGAAGCCCATGCGCCTAGAGCCCATGCTCTGCAACAGGAGAAGCCACCACAATGAGAAGCCCGTGCACCGCAACGAAGAGTAGCCCCTGCTCACCGCAACTAGAGAAAGCCTGTGTGCAGCAATGAAGACCCAACACAGCCAAAAATCAAAAATAAATTTAAAAATAATGATGAAAGGGAAAAACCTACAACCAAGATTACTCTACCCAGCAGGGATCGCATTCAGATTCGATGGAGAAATTAAAAGCTTTACAGACAAGCAAAAGTTAAGAGAATTCAGCACCACCAAACCAGCTTTACAACAAATGTTAAAGGAACTTCTCTAAGCAGGAAACACAAGAGAAGAAAAAGACCCACAAAAACAAACCCAAATCAATTAAGAAAATAGTAACAGGAACATATATATCAATAATCACCTTGAATGTAAATGGATAAAAGGCTCCAACCAAAAGACAAAGACTGGATGAATGGATACAAAAACAAGACCCCTATATATGCTGTCTACAGGAAACCCACTTCAGACCGAGGGACACATACAGACTGAAAGTGAGGGGATGGAAAAAGATATTCCGTGCAAGTGGAAATCACAAGAAAGCTGGAGTAGCAATACTCGTATCAGATAAAATAGACTTTAAAATAAAGATAGTTACAAGAGATAAGGAAGGACACTACATAATGATCAGGGATCAATCCAAGAAGAAAACATAACAATTATAAATATTTATGTACCCACCATAGCACCTCAATACATAAAGCAAATGCTAACAGCCATAAAAGGAGAAATCGACAGTAAACAATAATAGTGGGGGACTTTAACACCCCACTTATACCAATAGACAGATCATCCAGACAAAAAATAAGGAAACACAAGCTTTAAATGATACAATAGACCAGATAGACTTAATTGATCTTTTTAGGACATTCCACCTGAAAGTGGAAGAATACACTTTCTTAAGTGCACATGGAATGTTCTCCAGAATAGATCACATCTCGGGTCACAAATCAAGCCTTGGAAAATTTAAGAAAATTGAAATCATATCAAGCATCTTTTGCAACCACAATGCTATGAGATGAGAAACCAGTTACAGGAAAAAAACAGTACATGGAGACTAAACAGTGCATGGAGACTAAACAGTGTGCTGCTGAATAATCAAGAGATCACTGAAGAAATCGAAGAGGAAATTAAAAAATACCTAGAAACAAATGACAATGAAAACATGATGACCCAAAACCTCTATGGGATGCAGCAAGCAGTTCTAAGAGGGAAGATTATAGCAATACAATCCTACCTCAAGAAACAAGAAACATTTCAAATAAACAACCTAACCTTACACCTAAAGCAATTAGAGAAAGAAAAACAAAAAAACCCCAAAGCAGAAGGAGAGAAATCATAAAGATCAGATCAGAAATAAATGAAAAAGAAATGAAGGAAACAGTAGCAAAGATCAATAAAACTAAAA
>NC_041234.1:9721174-9721968 GCF_002837175.3 Physeter macrocephalus
TCTTCCAACAAACAAAAGCCCAGGACCAGATGGCTTCACAGGCGAATTCTGTCAAACATTTACAGAAGAGCTAACATCTATCCTTCTCAAACTCTTCCAAAAGATAGCAGAGGGAGGAACACTCCCAAACTCATTCTATGAGGCCACCATCACTCTGATACCAAAACCAGACAAAGAATATCACAAAAAAGGAAAACTATAGGGTAGTATCACTGATGAACATAGATGCAAAAATCCTCAACAAAATACTAGCAAACAGAATCCAACAGCACATTGAAAGGATCATACACCATGGTCAAGTGCGGTTTATCTCAGGAATACAAGGATTCTTCAATATACGCAAACCAATCAATGTGATAAACCATATTAACAAACTGAAGGAGAAAAACCATATGTTCATCTCAAAAGATGCAGAAAAAGCTTTTGATAAAATTCAACACCCATTTATGATAAAATCCCTCCAGAAAGTAGGCATAGAGGGAATTTACCTCAACATAATAAAGGCCATATATGACAAACCCACAGCCAACATCATTCTCAATGGTAAAAAACTGAAACCATTTCCACTAAGATCAGGAACAAGACAAGGTTGTCCACACTCACTACTATTATTCAACATAGTTTTGGAAGTTTTAGCCACAGCAGTCAGAGAAGAAAAAGAAATAAAAGGAATCCAAATTGGAAAAGAAGAAGTAAAGCTGCCACTCTTTGCAGATGACATGATACTATACATAGAGAATCCTAAAGATGCCAGCAGAAAACTACTAGAGCTAATCAATGAATTTGGTAAAGTA
>NC_041234.1:9722086-9732367 GCF_002837175.3 Physeter macrocephalus
ATAAGACACTGATGAAAGAAATTAAAGATGATACAAACAGATGGAGAGATATACCATGTTCTTGGATTGGAAGAATCAACATTGTGGAAATGACTGTACAACCCAAAGCAATCTACAGATTCAATGCAATCCCTATCAAAGTACCAATGGCATTTTTCACAGAAGTAGAACAAAAAATTTCACAATTTGTATGGAAACACAAAAGACCCCGAATAGCCAAAGCAATCTTGATAAAGAAAAAGGGAGCTGGAGGATTCAGTCTCCCTGACTTCAGACTATACTACAAAGCTACAGTAATCAAGACAGTATGGTACTGGCACAAAACCAGAAATATAGATCGGTGGAACAGGATAGAAAGCCCAGAGTTAAACCCACTCACATATGGTCACCTTATTTTTGATAAAGGAGGCAAGAATATACAATGGAGAAAAGACAGCCTCTTCAATAAGTGGTGCTAGGAAAGCTGGACAGCTACATGTTAAAGGATGAAATTAGAACACTCCGTAACACCATACACAAAATAAACTCAAAATGGATTAAAGACCTAAATGTAAGGCCAGATACTATTAAACTCTTAAAGGAAAACATAGGCAGAACACTCCATGACATAAATCACAGCAAGTTCCTTTTTGACCCATCTCCTAGAGAAATGGAAATAAAAACAAAAATAAACAAATGGGACCTAATGAAACTTAAAAGCTTTTGCACAGCAAAGGAAACCCTAAACAAGATGAAAAGACAACCCTCCGAATGGGAGAAAGTATTTGCAAATGAAGCAACTGACAAGGATTAATCTCCAAAATTTACAACAGCTCATGATCAAAAAAACAAACAACCCAATCCAAAAATGGGCAGAAGAACTAAATAGACATTTCTCCAAAGAAGATATACAGATTGCCAAGAAGCACATGAAAGGATGCTCAACATCACTAATCACTAGTGAAATGCAAATCGAAACTACAGTGAAATATCACCTCACACACGTCAGCATGGCCATCATCAAAAATCTACGAACAATAAATGCTGGAGAGGGTGTGGAGAAAAGGGAACCCTCTTGCACTGTTGGTGGGAATGTAAATTGATACAGCCACTATGGAGAACAGTATGGAGGTTCCTTAAAAAACTAACAATAGAACTACCATACGACCCAGCAATCCCACTATTGGGCATATACCTGGAGAAAACCATAATTCAAAAAGAGTCATGTAGCACAATGTTCATTGCAGCACTATTTACAACAGCCAGGTCATGGAAGCCAGGACATGGAGGCAACCTAAGTGTTCATCGACAGATGAATGGATAAAGAAGATGTGGTACATATATACAATGGAATATTACTCAGCCGTGAAAAGAAGTGAAAATGATTTACTTGTAGTGAGGTGGATGGACCTAGAGTCTGTCCTACAGAGTGAAGTAAGTCATAAAGAGGAAAGCAAATACTGTATGCTAACACATATATATGGAATGTAAAAGAAAAAAAAAGGTTCTGAAGAACCTAGGGGCTGGACAGGAATAAAGACACAGACATAGAGAACGGACTTGAGGACACGGGGAGGGGGAAGGGCATGTACCACAATGTTTATTTCAGCACTATTTACAATAGCCATGACATGGGAGCAGTGTAAATGTCCATCAACAGATGAATGGATAAAGAAGATGTAGCACATATATACAGTGGAATATTACTCAGCCATAAAAGGGAATGAAATTGAGTTATTTTTAGTGAGGTGGATGGATCTAGAGTCTGTCATACAGAGTGAAGTCAGAAAGAGAAAAACAAATATCGTATGCTAACTCATATGTATGGAATTCAAAAAAGCGGTACTGATGGACCTTGTGGCAGGGCAGGAATAAAGACGCAGATGTAGAGAACGGACTTGAGGGCATGGGGGGAAGGGGAAGCTGGGATGAAGTGAGAGAGTAGCACTGACATATATACACTACGAAATGTAAAATGGATGACTAGTGGGAAGCGGCCACATAGCACAGGGAGATCAGCTCGGTGCTGTATGACCACCTAGAGGGATGGGATAGGGAGGGTGGGAGGGAGACTCAAGAGGGAGGGGATATGGGGATTTATGTATACACATAGCTGATTCACTTTGTTGTACAGTAGAAACCAACACAACATTGTAAAGCATTTATACCCCAATAAAGATGTGGAAAATAAATTTTTGGCCTGAGAATTGCTAGGTTTTTAAAGAAGTAAGATTTAATATTTTACTGTAGAATTTCTTCCTTAGGTTTTACAATTTTTTTCTGGTGTATTAATTCAACATGATAAAATTCAAGGGAGATATTTAATATTGTGAAATTAGTCCAAAAGATGACTATGTTATTGGAATCTTATTTCATCATTCAGTGTATTCACATCCTATTTACTTTGACAAAACTCTTTCCCATTGCTTACGAACCAGGACAATTGGTGTGGATTTTATTTGCTCTTACATCATTAAGGAAAATGAATTGGCCATTGATTTCAGGTTCTATTTCTTTAAGTGATAAGGTAAGCAGTAAAAAGACTACAGAGTATAAAAACCTCAAATGTAATATCTCAGGCTATAGACATTATGGGTCTTTTATGTGTATTTGAGAGTCAAAACTGACATGGAAGAAAAACAAGCAGAGCACTGTACCATATGCAGTAACTTAGCATCACATAGGTAGAATATGAAATTCTTTACAAATATGTTCTTAAGTCACTGTTACATTTTATTAAACCACTTTCATATAGCCACTTTAAAAAGTCACAAAAATTTGATGAAGAGATGGATTTCAAATATGTACTAACTGCCATGAGCCTACTGTATGGTTTCTGATCCTGTGATTGCATTCCATTCTGTAGTTTATATTTCCAAGAAGAATATCAAATTCCCAACACCTGCATTACTCCCCTGCTCTCTGGTTTGTTACCTCATCTATTCTTGAATTAAAAATGAAGCCACTGCCATTTAAGAAAGCACACTGCTGACTTGGAAAAGGAATTTTATGGCTTCTGATGGTGTTGTATTTGAACGTCTCTCATAGCTTGTTTCACATTCTGCCATATGGTTTAGTTATTCGTAATTTTCTCATCCTCATTACTAAATTGTAAATTCATTTAAGCAAGATACTATGCTTTAAATCATTTTTTATCACCTGCCAAAAATGGCACACTGGTTTGCCTATAATAGATGCTTGAGTAGGATTTTCTTGACTTGTATTGCTGTAGATACATTCAGCTGGCTGATGGTATTGTGGAGCCATTTCCTTGCTGGATCATAATTTTTGTTAGAATTCTAATCATCGGTACACTTGCTATGGTGTGGGGCACAAACCTCAGGAGATCATTATTATCTGTGAAAGAGACTGTTGCACAATTTTATTTGTGTTTTATACTTTCTCTTCCTTCCCTGCCTTATTCTGAGATGTTAAGGAGTGAAATATGCAAAAACTGAAAACAATGTGGGTTTTGCATACATTTGTAATAAGAACAGGTGACGGAGTTTTTATATCCACAGATTGGATAATTAATTTCAAAGTTAAACAGAGTCTACTGATTCCTTCCTTCCTTCCTTCTTTCCTCCCTCCCTTCCTCCTTCCTTCCCTTCTTCCTTCCTTCCTTCCCTCCCTCCCTCCCTTTCATTTTTTCTTTCTTTCTTCACCTTAAAATAGAACCTAAAGGGAAAGGCAGATAAACTAATAATCAAATAAAGTAATATGAATCATTTATTTGAAAATTGAGAAATTTTCTGTGAAGGTCATCGGTAGGAAGATGTGATGTGTACTGAGTTGGGAGGTAACTGTTTCTGAACATGATTACAGAAGGCCTGACTTAGCAGATATTCAAACCAAGACTGGAAGGATGAAAAGAGCCTGAAGGAGGACTGTGCAGGCAGGATGGCATGTGCAAAACATGTAGGAAGAATCAATTTTGAAACTGAAAGGAGACCAAATATTTCTCTTTAGGTTTTTAAAATTTTTTTTAAATTTATTTTTGGCTGCGTTGGGTTTTTGTTGCTGTGCACGGGCTTTCTCTAGTTGTGGCGAGTGGGGGCTACTCTTTGTTGCGGTGCACGGGCCTCTCATTGCAGTGGCTTCTCTTGTTGCAGAGCACGGGCTCTAGGCACGTGGACTTCAGTAGTTGTGTCACACTGCCTTCAGTAGTTGTGGCTCCCGGGCTGTAGAGCACAGGCTCAGTAGTTGTGGCACACGGGCTTAGTTGCTCCACCGCATGTGGGATCTTTCCGGACCAGGGCTCAAACCCATGTCCCCTGCATTGGCAGGCGGATTCTTAACCACTGCGCCACCATGGAAGTCCCTCTCTTTAGGTTTTATTTGCATATATTCAGTAGCTTAATGACACTTCTTGGTTCAAAAGGAAGGTGAACTACAATTTACTGACTGTCTACTATGAGTAGTTGTGGCACACGGGCTTAGTTGCTCCACCGCATGTGGGATCTTTCCGGACCAGGGCTCAAACCCATGTCCCCTGCATTGGCAGGCGGATTCTTAACCACTGCGCCACCATGGAAGTCCCTCTCTTTAGGTTTTATTTGCATATATTCAGTAGCTTAATGACACTTCTTGGTTCAAAAGGAAGGTGAACTACAATTTACTGACTGTCTACTATGGGCCAGGCTCTTTTCTTGATGTTTTACATTTCTAAATGAACGTCTTGTGAACCCCTCATACTCCGGAGGCTTATCAACAAACTCACCGTCTCCCCATTTCTATATGCTTCTTTTGAAATTTCTTATATTGGTGAGGAACAACTACCATCCATTCAGTTGTCCAAGTCCCAATCCTAAATCTCCTTCTAGATCTCCTCATCTTCCATACCCAATTTTTCTGCATATGTATTCACTCTGCTCCATAATAAATTCTTGATGTATTTGTCTCCATCCCTTCTGCCACTACTCTCACCAGATCCTACCCAGTATTGAATGTCCTGTTCACTGTGCTCTCCTCCTTAATTTTACCCTTCTCCAATCCATCCTCTAACATCTCTTGTGAATGATCTTTTGAGAACAAATATGATGTCAGCTCTTTGCTCAAAACCTGTCATTGGCTTCTCATCATCTTTAGGAAAAAAACACTAACAAACAACAATTCCTTGGCACGACATACCAGTCTCTTCATCCTCTGGCCCTTGCCTACCTGATCAGCCAAATTTTCTATAACTGCTCTTTAATATCCTCTTACAAACCTCTTGCCCAAGAGCACTCTTACACCTTCCTGTCATTTACACCATTGTTCTTTTTGCTTAGATGTGATCCTTAAGTTAGTATCTCTAATAAATGCCTATTTGAATCCTTAAAGTCGCAGCCCAAGCCCAAGGTTATCTTCCTTGTGAGGAGTTCTTTGATTCTTCCAGGCATTTCTGGACTTCTTCCCCCTGTCTTCCCACTACACATTATAATGACACTGATTACCATATTCTATTATAATGATTTATAAGTCTGTATCCCTACCACCCGCTAGTCCCCTTGAGTGCAGGGTTTGCCCTTTTATCTGCATCTTCACAGCCCTTGTGTCATCCATGAAGTACAGTAAATGCCCTATAATTATTCGTTGAAGAACAGTCTGATCTTCTGACCTGACGAAATACCTCTCAGTCTTCTCAGCAGCTCCTCTCTATTTTGCTAATGATAATCTGAGGCTTAGATGTCTTAAATTATTAGTAAGTAGTAGAGTTATCATTTGGTATCAGGATTGTTTAATGGCAGAGTAATTGCTTCCTCCTTATAGGGGACTGTTCCTGTATTGGTTGACTACACTTTAAGTTAACTAACAGATCCCTGAAGACATTCTTTAGTTTAGCTTCAGGAGTTCCTGAACTTTGCTTGATCAAATCTGTCAGGCAAATCAGGATGGAAGCTTATGGAATCAGGAGGCAAGTTCCCTCTCACATCTTCAATCCTTTCCACATAACCTTATTAGTTCTGCTAGATTCTAAGAATATGTCACTCCTCCTGAATCCTAGGAGGCCTCTGGGTGGGGGGAGGAAAACATCTTTTTAACTAGCCGTCTCCCGTGCTCTTGCCCTTATTTATGAACAAGCAGAACTATGGTGAGGTGAATGCACACAATAGAGACTTTAAATAATGTTAAAAATGTTATGGTGATATTTGCACCAAGCGATTTACAACATAGTGCTTTCCCACCATTATATTTCAGTATTTCTAGGGTTATCACCTTAGTAGAAACATAATCACTTTGTGAGATGCAATTTGAGGAATTTCTTAACACAAGTAATGATACATCTATCTCCACTGAAGGAAATACTGAGGTCTTTCACTGGTCTTCAGCCAGTGTCATTAAAGAACGTGTGGTTTTGTCAAATATCCACCAGCTAAGAAAGTTCTTACTTTAAATATTGAGAGGCGATAATTAACTGATGATGTCATAAATCAACTGTACCTTCTAATAAAAAGACAAGATTCAAAAGTTCTCTATTCTCTGAGAATTGAGAGCCTATATCAATGAGACAGCTCTAATATCGCAAGCAGAAGGACCATTGAAAGAACTTATATGGCTATTAGCTATGAAAAAGGCCAACTATCCAAAATCTGTCTAGTAAAGCTGCTACATGGGCGGTATTAACATTCACTGATGCCCTGTTCTTCTCTAAACTCCCAAAGGGAATTGTGTGTGTATGTGTGTGTTCACAGCTTTCTTGCTGATATGCCGCAGCTGTATCTGTCCTTCATCCCATTACCACAGAGCATCCCTCAGAGTAAAGTTGTGAAGTTGTCTGAAATATAAGAAGCAAATAAAAATGACTGGTATTAAGTACAAAAGAGGCAAATAGAATTTAAGTAAAAAAATCTGGTTGTGCCAAAATGTGAAAGATGACAGTAAAACACACACGTGCATGTGTGTGTGTGCGTGCACACGCACGCTTGAGGGTGCGTAGCAAGTTGTGAAAGGCTTGAAGGGAAATGGACTTAATTTAATTCACTTTACTAGAACCACTAAAATAGTATGGATTTCTAGCAATCTTAAATTCTTTCCCAAATCCTGGCCTGAGACTTATTTTGTGATCCCTGTCAGAAAAACATCCCTTACTTCTGTCTATCACAGTACCTACAGATTTAATAGATAGGATATATTTTAGAAATGGAACTTCCAGATAACGTTTACTTCAAAAATAGTATTTTTAGACTTTAAAAAAAGTTTGTATACATGATCAAATTATAATTGATCTAGACATTAATCAACCTACACTATGTATGATTCAAGAAGTAACAGAAGAATTAGCTACGGTCCTAGAATCCCTATGGGAAAAAAGACTCCATGAAGACATCTCACTTTATTCCTAGCAAGTCCATAAGCAGTATCAGCTGAGGGATGCTTCAATCTCTATTTCAATAGTTTAAACATAATTCCTACATTAATATTTCACTAGACTTGAAGCATCATATTATTGGTTTAATTCAACAAATATTCATTGAACAATTACAGTGTTACAATTACACTTTACATCTGTAAAGTGTGACTCTTCAGTGTTCTCTAACTCATTACTATTAGCTAAAATAGTGATTCTCAACATTAGAATCTCTTAGCTTTTTAAATATCCCAATGCCCAGTCCATACACCAGCTGAATGTAAGAAGGATTCCTGGGGCTGGAACCCAGGCATCCGTGGTTCCATAAGGTCCTCAGGTGATTCCAATGTGCATCCATGTATTGAAAACCACTTCTCTTTCCTTTATAATTTCTGCATATGCTAATCTGACACCTCACTTTGGAATTTCACATTTATTGGGCGTTGGTGGCTTGGTTTAAACTTCAATTTTAACATGTTGTTATATAAGGGATCTAAATTAGGTTTTATTTTTCTTCTCTAATCTTGTCTCTGAGATAAGGAGAATAAAACACAGGGGAAAAACCTTATTCCCAATGTTTACAGGCTGAATCTAAAACATGTACTAGATTGAGTTTAACCGTTATTCATTTGAAGTCTGAACTTTCTGCCACAGACTCTGAAAAAACAATATGAAGAATGAAAAGAGTGTTAGAGGCAAAATTGGAATGAGAACCCATAGTTTATACAGTTTGACATTATATTGTACAAAAATAAACTAATACATTTATCTACTTCATCCATTTGTCAATGTACGATAGAGAGATGAGTCAGAAAAAAAACTATTAAAAAAAGGAAGTGGAAATGTAGCTAGACTGAGTGGAATTGGAATAGGAAGCCTAAAAACCTCAGAAAGAAGTGCTTACACTCAAAGTACACTGCTTTCCTCATCAATTTATGATCACGTGTTCCTAGCTTGTACTTAATGTAAAGAATGGGTGTAAATTCATGTCATAACCGTTAAGTTTTCAGAGCTTAGAAAATAGAATGATCTAGGGTTACCTGCTACTCTGATGGAGCACTGGTTTCTTTCATCATCAATGAATCTAGCTTTGCTCGTGTCCTCTCTAAAAGCTTAAACCTTGGAATATCTAAGTCAATTTTAGGGTGAATCCTACCTAAAATAGTTTAAGTTATAGAAAGTGGTTTGTTTATAGAAAGGGTATATATCTTCATGGTAAAATGTCTGAGGAGGATAATTTATTTCCCTTATGTCTATGAGTAACTTATTGTTATTCAAGATGACTCATATAAAAGATAAGATTGAATTCCTTATTGTGTTCAGTTGGTCTGATTAAGCCCTGCATGAGGAAAAATAAAATGTGAGTCAGAATCTGGGCTAGGAACCTTAGAATTTTTTTTCTTTGATGTTTAGCATGTGAACTAAGTATATGTCATGTCATGTTTAGAACTGCCCTAGAACACTGAAGTCATGTTCTTACAATCCATATCATTTCCCTATCAGGATCATAACTAATCGTAATATTAAAAAGAATGTTTTTCCCACAAAATAGTATTTTATTTTGAACAGTTATAGGAGAAGTCTGTGCGGAGAAAGCGCTTATACAATCCTGAAATCATCAGTAATAGAATTCACACACACGTGCATGTGGGCACTCTCGAAGTGATACTGTATATACAATTTGGGTCAAGTTGACATCACTATTTCAATCATTTTGATAATTATAGCTTTACATATTATTTTTCTTCACTTCACATGTGAGATACAAAAGAGATACATGTGAAAAATATTTTGACTCAATACTTTCAATAAGTTGAATTCTCTTTAAAATGTATTTGTTCCTATAAAGTTAAAGAACTATGAAAATTGACCACCAGGCCCTTGCCGACCTCATCTATGCCCTTGTCCCCAGTAAACTGACTGACACGCCTGCCATTCTACCTCTCATTTACTCTTCGCCAATCTTACTTGGATTTCTTGTGAAGCTCCACAAACCATTCTACCTCAGGCTTTTGCAAATACTCCCCATGTGAAACATTCTTCTCCACCTCCACTCTCTTTTCTCACTTTTAAGAAACAGATTTTCCTCTTTCATCTCATAGGATAAAGTCACTTCTTTGGAAAGGCATCCTTTGATCCCCAGAGTGGCTTTCTTTCCACTGTGTTATGTTCTCCCTGCTCCCTGCACTTCTTTGTAACTGTTGTCGTGAGTGAAAGTATTCATGTGGTTATTTATCATCATCTCCCAGCTAGACTGAAGGTTCCATGAGGAAAGGGCTGTGCTACACAGGACATTTATAAATGACAATATTACTGTTCTCTAACTGGTTTCAATTTCCCCCAAAATGTGGGATCCATGAAGATAATGACCTTGTCTTTCTTATTCACTACTCCATTCTTAGCCCCCCTTGGTATAGCATCTAGCTTATGGTATTTGTTCAATAAATGATTTTTGAATGAATGGATGGGTATATGACTGAAACTCATTAACTTTTAGTATGCAGAAGAATTGTCTCTGTTCTGTCAAGTTTTAAAAGTTTCAAACAGCAGGTTTTTAAAAATTTCTAGTTTTTTTGATATTTGTATATTAGGTATGTTAAAGAGACATTGCAATTCATGTCAACTTTCAATCTTGGAATATCTTTTGCAAAACTGAGACTGCGTAACATAATTTATAAGCAGGAATGCTTCATTAATTATGAATCGTGATTGTAACACAGCAGCTCAATAGCAAGATATGGTTGTAAATATATATGTTCAATAATTAGGAGAAATAGAAAGTCAGGATTTGAGAGCTGGAGCATCCATAGGTTTAATTCAGCACAACCAAGACATGTTAAAAATAAATACTTACAAATGATAAGCGATTTACCCAAGGTTATAAAGATAGGTTAGTACTAGAAGAATATTTTAAGTCCAATTCTTTTTTTTTTTTTTTTTTTTTTTTTTTTTTTTTTTTGGTGGTACGCGGG
>NC_041234.1:9732448-9761891 GCF_002837175.3 Physeter macrocephalus
GCCGCTCTGCGGCATGTGGGATCCTCCCGGACCGGGGCACGAACCCGTGTCCCCTGCATCGGCAGGCGGACTCTCAACTACTGTGCCACCAGGGAAGCCCAAAGTCCAATTCTTGACTTGTTTTTATATTGGACAATACTCCACTGTTCTCCTATATTTTAAGTATCAAATTTTGAGTGATTATGAGGCCAGGCCAGGTTTGTTCATTTCTCTTAAAGTGCAATCAGGAGACTGGAATAGAGGCTTTCAGCAAGAGAATACAACTCCCTGAAACTGGACCAAAGAGCCTTACCTTTTACCATGGTGTGGCATCCATATCTGACAAACTTCCTTTTCTTGGATCTTAAAATGGGTAACTTGCCTGTCTCTTATTGCTAACTTGCCGCACACATCTCTTTGAGTGATTTTCCTGGCAGCCCTGAAAAGGGCCATCTCTCTGGTTGGATCTTTGTTCTGTGGCAGGCCCAGAACTCTCTTTCCAATCCTGCCCCACAGAATCTGGTTGAACCATGTGAAGTTTTTACACTCCACTATACTGCGACTCTGGCACCAGAGTTGGCAGAGGTCCATGTGAACCATGTGCTAGTCTCCTCACCACTTGAGATTCAGGGTGTCCTCTGGTGACAGCAGGTGTTCAAAGGGATTTAGAAGCCACACAGGTCAAGCTGTAAATAAGTCAGGTTTACATTTTAATATACCTACTGCATGTTGCCTATTAGATGGAATCATAGTAGCCATTAATAACAATGCTTGGTAGGGGCCAAAATCATAACATTTGAGGAGGTTTGAGGAAATACTGAGATAATTGAAAAATTAGTACACAGTGTTTTGGAATCAAATACCTCAAAATCTCTTGGACATGGATTATAACATAATACATTCTAACACATTTGTCCCTGATTTTCTTCCTACTAGGAAAAGGGAAGTTAAGCAGACAGCACATAAACTGTAGTGTTGAGGAGGACAAAGAAAATCTTTAACAAGATTTGGTTGAGCACTGGGTCAGAGAATCTGAAGATGCCCAAGATCACTGTCATTAAAGGAAATCTAAGTTATTAGGAGAATGCCATAATCTGAAACACTGTAGACACTGTTCTGAGAGAACTATTGATTCTTTGCTTTCAGGCTATTCATTTGTTTAAGACTAAATGTGTAAGCTACACCACGGAACACCAAATCACCTTGGAGTTGCTGCCTCGGCAGTGGCACGACAGCTAACAGAGACAGGCCTGCATTTTCTCCTGAAGTCTTCTATCTTCCTTTAGTGTCATTGAACAAGGGCTGCTGGAGAGTCAGAAAAAATATTTATTGCTCTTCCATATGTCACTGCCCTCCTGCCAGTGACATGTGTACTCATCAGTCAAACGGAAACGACCCACCATGTTTGATTTACTGCAGTTGAAGGAGATCTGTTTGTTGGTTCCTATAACATAAACCATTTTGCTAGAGATTAATGCTCTGATTTGCATGCAGCTCATGGGAGTTAACATCGTTAGTTTTCATGATGTGTCAGGACTAAATGTAAGAAATGCAACTCCGTTTTTTCTCCGTGGAGTCCTGCTCTTTTCCTTTCCCCTCCCTCACCTTTTCATTAACTCTCCCCTTATTGTTCAGTAAAGCATTATTTTTTTTTAACATCTGTATTGGAGTATAATTGCTTCACAGTGTTGTGTTAGTTTCTGCTGTATCACAAAGTGAATCAGCTATATGCATACATATATCCCCATATCCCCTCCCTCTTGCATCTCCCTCCCACCCTCTAGGTGGTTGCAAAGCACTGAGCTGATCTCCCTGTGCTATGCAGCTGCTTCCCACTAGCTATCTATTTTACATTTGGTAGTGTATATATGTCAATGTTATTCTCTCACTTTGTCCCAGCTTCCCCTTCCCCCTTCCCGTGTCCTCAAGTCCGTTCTCTACATCTGCGTTTTTATTCCTGTCCTGCCCCTAGGTTCATCAGAACCATTAGTAAAGCATTATTTACTTTGTGCTTTCTCGGAACCTGGTAGAAGATTAAGTGATTAAGTTTTAGCAATACGGGAACTGTGAATGAAGTCCTTCTTCAGAACATGGAAAATGACTTGAATAGCAACAAACTTCTAATCTTGCCAGTGGACTTTGAGCAAACATACGCTGGTGAACCTGCAGAAAAATAAAATTGACTTTTCTCACTGACATCTCTGTTCCATTTATACTCTGTGAGACATGTGGAGTAGGAAGGTTTTCACAGCTTTCAGAGTTGCTCAATTTGAAGAAAGTTTCCTAATATACTACAATTCTACTGTATAGAACTCAAAATCTATATTAAGTGACATTTTTGTGCTCTGAGTAAAAAAAGTTCTATAGGTGCATAATTGAATCTACTTTGACTAGCCACAGCTGATTGCCACATTGCTCTCTGTGGCGACGGCAAGATTAATAACAGCTCCTTTCATTTAGTGCAGGTTTAGAAGTGGGAAACAAGTTATTGAGGTACTTCTTCCATATCCCCACATCTTCAAGAAAGCTCCTGAAGCATATCAAATTCTGTTTTACTAGTACCCCTGCAAGGAAAATATTTTTCTAAGTAAAATAAGAAAGGATTTTATTGTAATATACAAAAATGGAATCTTTTACATTTTTCAAAATGTAGCCAATACATTATAAAGATTTCACAAAGTTTAAAGTTAGGCAAGTGAATGATGTGGATCTTGAACTTGTATCTATAACAGATACTCTAAATACTTAGACATTAGAGGGGATATCCGTGATCTGAATGTCTCGAGTGGTCTAAGAATATTTCGCTGCCTGACTTCACACAGACATATAATGAACTCACGATTGAGACCGGAACTAAATGCTATCATCATATGTCCAATGAGCCACGTACTGAACAAGCTGTCTGTTAAGACTCCTTGAGTGTTACTCTTGTTGACATAGGTCTTTACCTGAAATTTTTACTTCTTACATGTGCCGCCTATGGAAGCTTAGTTTAAGAACCCTTGCTTGAAGTCTGTAGTAACCAATTAGGTCCTAGGGTATTCTGTGATTCTAGAATTTTCTGAGTTGTCCTCAGTATATTCTGTTTGTTTCACTTCAGGTCATCAGGAATTGGCTTACAACCAGTATATCTGTAGTTGCATTTGGACAATAAGCAGTGAAGGAGTGATTAAGTGCTTGTTATCTTGAGTAGGACATACAAAGAGTTCAAATTCCAGCTCCACCTTTATTATCTGGGTGATTTGGAATAAAGTATTCAATCTTTCTAATCCTCTGTTTCTTCTTAAATTTGGTTGATAAAATGTGTGAAACACTTAGCAAAGTCTTTGGCAGATGGAAATTGCTAATCAACGTTAGCTATTATTATTGTTATGAATAATATTTAGCTCTATAGAAATTTCCCAGTGGCAGGCCATAACTGCTGTCCAAGCCCCCTCTGAGCTATTGAATGCAAATGGGAAGTGAGAGAGTGGAGGGCAAGATGCAGGGAATGTTTATTTGGTGAATCACAGTAGGTACTTTTTCAAATTTGTTGGGAGAAATCCACATAGGCCAGAAAGGAAGCTTAGAGAACATCTACTCAGAAGACTGACGCATAGACTAGAATATTGGGCATGTGAAACTTTACTTCTGTGTGCTAGAAATGGAGGTATGTTAATCAAAATGACCTAAGCCAGCCACCATCTTGCTGGGAGAACTACCACTACTATTGCTAGGAGTTTTGGTAGAGCGTATGTAGCTGTGTGTGTCTCGAGGGAGGGTGGGCGCTGTATCATTCTGTTTTTTATAATTATCAGTATTACCGGCCTTCTCTGATATTAATTTTACCAACAGTTCATTAAAAATGAAGTAGCTAATGCCACTTTAACAGTGCTCCTTCTAAGTGGGAAACTTACTCTCTTTCAAATTTTTCAATTTATGACAACGTGTATGTATAACAACAAAGAAGAAAGATGATATTGATAAAAAAAATTTTCCCGCAATTTTCTATTGAAAAAGTGAATAATTTTGTATTAGCTAAGTTATTTATTCTGGAGAGTATGCAATAGGTTCTTAAAGCTTTCTATGTATATTACCTTTTCAATCATGGTAATTATGGAATCATTAAATACATATTTCATTTATGGTGGCAACACATTTCAGGGTTTCATGTGTGGTCCTATTTATTGTTTGTTTTACTTTCCTATTCTTGCATTATACTTTCTTCACAGCTGTGAAACAAATATTTGTACAATGGTGATAGTATGTCACCCTCTTACAGACATTCTACCAAGAAACAAACAAAAATTGCCCCTGGAAATATCGTAGAGGAGCATAACAAGCATTTTAATATAAGCAGCAGGAATTCCTTTGGACTACACAATCCTTTTCATAAGAACTTCCATTGAATAATTTAAATATATATGGAAACTAACCTACAGCCTAAAACTTAGGTGATCAAGATCGCAATCTTAAAGTAAGCTTTACGTCTCATGTCTACTTTCTAAGCTACACATACACAAGGTCACACAGTCATACACATAGCCAGGGCTTATATTCTATTTTACCCTCTTTTCTGTGCTGTTTTTGAGAGATTATCATCTTCTGTTTCGGAGAGATTAAGCTATTAGGGTTAAATAGGCATCTTAGAAATAGACCACCTCACTGATCATGATTAAAATCTTTAGCCATTCCAATTCTAAAGGCTTTAATTTGACCTCTTTCTCTGTTTCACTAGCTTTCATGTTAAGAGTTTCTCATGATTCCAAGGGTAAGTTTAATGCCCTTGTGAACCAGTTCATCCAGCTCTCTCATAGCTTCTGACTACATTCAGGTATTCCCTTTAGAACAGTGTGCTGTGGTCACTAGGGCGATTATGTACAAGAGAGTAGAGATGGACTGAGTTCCATTACACATGTAAATGTTCCTTACTGTTGAACAACGACTCAGAGGGAAACCTAGCACCACTATTGCTGGGGGTTTTGGTGGAACATACAGTGGTATGTGGGTATGTATGTCTTGAGATTTGTGTGATGTGTGTCTTACAGATATGTGTGCCTAGAGCTGGTGTGCCCATAGTGCTATCTTTGGAGTGGAAAGGATATAGAATTAACTCATTTTACATGGCCTAAACCTAAACCCATATGAAATACAGCTATTTATCCAGTGCTGCATGTATGAAGGAAAGGAAGTTCCTTACTTCATGAGCCACCTCCCTTTTATATTCTCTTCTGAACAAACTGGCTCTCTTAAAATCATTAAGAAGTTCTTGTTGAAAAAAATAAAAATGAAGTAAAATGAATTTTCCACCTATGACTTATGATTTAGGCTTATAAGATTTAAAATATTGTAACAAACTTCCAATTATAAAATAAATAAGTTAAAGGGATGTGTTGTACAGCATGGTGCTTATAGTTAATAATACTGTATTGAATATTTGAAAGTTGCTGAGAGAATAGACCTTAAAAGTTCTCATCACAAAAATAAAAATTTGTAACTATATGGTGACAGATGTTAACTAGGGTTATTGTGGTGATCATTTTGCAATATATACAAATATCGAATCATTATGTTGTATATCTGAAACTATTATAATACTGTATGTCAATTATACCTCAATAAAAAGGCAGGATAAGCACATAAAAATATTGTAAATGTTTTCCAGTTAATCTTTCTTGATTCTTGGTAGAATTGCTTTCAAATCAATTCAGGTACATGGATATCCCTGATTTAAATACTATCTTCATGAAAGGATTTGTTCTCTTTCCCAGGGTCTCATCATGATTCTCTGGGGAATTGAATTTTACACATTTCCCTCAAATCTCCTTCTCATTATTCTCTATTACAGGACTCCAACATGTGATTTTAGGCTTTTTTTGATTTCTCATTTCCCTCATTTCAAACTTGTTTTGACACCTAGTCAAGGTCTTAAAGAATTCTTTCTTTGTTTCCAGAATCCATGCTTTTTACCTCTCATTGTTAACAGATTTACTGTTTGTCAGGCCTGTTGCTTGGCCACTTATCTCCCTTATTCCAGCCTCACAAAAATGAGAGTTTAGCCACTTCAGTCAATAGTAAAGATTGTGGTAAAAACTAGACTTGCTGCGTATCTAGCTTGATGTAAATCTATACAAACTTTTCTGGGTACTGCATTTTGTACTAAGGAAGTTTATGGTCTTTTTCAGTGCCACCCATTCATCGATCCATCTACCTATCAAAAAGAGAGGATCTTATAATCATTTTATTTCCTCTGTAAATAATATCCAACACACATATACATATACACATGCATGCACATCATCTAAAAGCTTATATAGTATGAACCTGGGATGAATAACTCTTCCTGGTTGTTTTGTAGAATCTGACATTAGTGTGCTTTAAATTGATATTTATTGATAATACTCTTAAAAACCCAAAAGTGAAAAAGATTTTTGTCATGAAAGATGGTGCATTATCTTCCTAAATTGAAAGCATTGACTTCTCAGTTGGAAGTCAGTGACACTTGGATGGTTTTTAACGGATTGTAGGATTAAATCTTACAAGTAGATTTATTTCTCTGTGGATAAAACAAATAAGAATGTGCTATTCAGTCTCTAACTTTTCAACTTTATGGGCCTGCTAGGCAATTATTAATGGATTAGGAAAAAGGCAAGCTAAATAAAATAAACTCTTCAATTGTTACCAGCATTTTTCTGTAAAGATATCCAGTACATTCAAAGATGTCCAGTGATGGGAAAATAAGCTGGAGGGCTAAAGGGGACAGGATGATACAAGTGAAGTAAATCTTTTTCAAATGCAAAGGAAAGGTAAAGGGCTAAAAGATAAAAAGGAATCAAAACTGGGAAGGAAGGGACCAAAAGGATCAGATAAAATTTCTAATTATGTTATTAAAGGTGAATTGATATATTTCACATGAGAGGTAAAAGTGCTCAATATACACACAGGGTTGGGAATAGGGCCAGTTTCCACCAGACAGACTGGAAAACCTTATGACTCATGGGGAATTAGGTAGAATACACAGAAGAGTCTTATTTTAATAGGGAGGAATAATAAGCCCTAGACTGAGCACTGCCCTGGTCCTGCCAAACAAGTCTTTAAAGGAAAATCTGAAAAAAATCAAACTATTCCAAGAACTTAACGGTATCCTAGAACAAAGATGAAGAATGTTTTAGGCATACAAGAATATCCAGCACCCAACAAGGTAAAAATCGGAATGTCTATAATACAGTCAAAATTTACCAGGTATGCAAAGTGGTAGGAAAATAAGACCCATGATGAGGAGATAAATCAAAACTGACCCTGAATTGACACAGATATCTACCCTATTAGTATCCACATATGTGTGATTGGTAGATGTCCTTTTAGATGATATTCTATATATCTTTACCAACATATAGCTGTGCCAACAGTAACTGAGTACACTGGGTCTTAGTTATCTGAGTGTTGATCATCAAAGTCCCCTCTTTAGTTATTCTATAGGAAAATAAAAGTCATTGCAACATTGGAATGTCTGCTAATGAATAAGGAGTTATGCATATATGGCCTTCACTATGTTGAAGTATATTCTTTCTATATTCAATTTGTTGAGAGATTTTTATCTTGAGTACATGTTGAATTTTGTCAAATGCCTTTTCTGCAGCTATTAGATGATCATATGATTTTTATCTTTCATTCTATTAATGTGGTATATCACATTTACTGATTTGCATATATTGAACAATCCTTGCATCCCAGGGGTGAATCCCACTTGATCATGGTGTCCAGTCTTTTAAATGTACTGTTGAATTAGATTTGCTAGTATTTTGTTGAAATCTTTGCATCTATAAACATCAGGGATACTGTCTTGTAGTTGTTTTTTTGTTTTGTTTTGTTTTGTTTTCCTGTAGTGTCCTTATCTGGCTTTGCTATCAGGGTAATGCTGGCCTTGTAAAATGAGATTGGGAGTGTTGCCACCTCTTCAGTTTGTTGGAAGAGTTGGAGAGGGATTGGCAGTGCTAATCATTTAGCAATATATACATCTATCAAATCATTACGTTGTATATCTTCATCTCATACAGTGTTAAATGCCAATTATATCTCAATAAAACTAGTAAAAAGAGAGTTATGCCATTAGTCTCCTACCCCGCAAATCCTTCTCTTCTTAACACTAGTGTCTCTTATGTTGGCCTTTTCCTCATTGTCATAAGCTGCAAAGATAAACTGAAATCACAACTCAAAACAACTGCAAAAGCTCTTCAGAAATTAATGACTTGAATAATTAAGGATTAATAGAGTATATTGAAAATAAGGATAAAGCTCTCAAATATTTAAATGCATTCTGAGGGGTTAAGGGGTGATTTTGAACCTTTCATATATACTATGATTTTAATTTAATTTTGCCAACTTCTGTTATTTTTTTCTGTGTAGTGGTATACTTTCTATATTTTCTCCTTCCTCCCTTTTTGGCTTTTCGTTGGATATATTGAATTTGTTTATTTCTTTTCATCTCCTGTTTTCAAATTTTAATTTTCCATTCTATTCTAATTTTCTAATATTCTAATTTTTATTATTCTGTGAATTGCTCTTAAATTTTCAAATATTTAACTTATAATTTTCCAGTAAATCTGTAATTAGAACTCTACAACAAACAAAACAAAAAACTCATCATGGTTTCATTATTGTCCACTCTTTCCCCTTATCATTTCAAATTCTAATGTGGCTACTATTTAGAATTTTAGTCCCAGATTTTTATAAGCATGATATTTTACAATAAATACTTAGATTTAACGAGTTCCTGATCTTTTGTTTTGCTTTGTTTACCATTACTTCTTGTACCCCATTCCTTACTTCTAATTTTATTTTCTTTTTTTGTTGGAACACATCTTTTACTTGCTCTTTCAGAACGTGTTCTTTAATGGTTAAGGTTTTGAGTTCTTGAATGTATGAAAATGTTTTTCTTTCTCCCACTCTTAAATTACATATACAATTCTATGTTCAAAGTTTTTCTCTTTTTATCTCTTCTAATTTTAAGCTCTCTTCACAGATTTTTTATTTCAGATACTTCTGATTAGAAGCTTGATGTCAATTTTTTACCTATTATAAGTAATCTCGCTTTTCCCTGTATCTTTTGTCTGACATTACACTCTACTGTACCTAGGAATGGGTTTTAAAATCCTGCTTTGCAGTATAATTTTTGGTTGTTTCAATCCAGAATATAGTGAATATTTTCAGCTTGGAGAAATTTCCAAGCATTATATTTTCTCTCTCAATTCTTTCTGTGTTGCCTTTTTGGAAGTCCCATTAGATGGACGTTGAAGTGTCTGGATTCATTCTGCATTCTACTTAGCATTTTTTCCAAACTTTTTAGTACATTATTGCTTGCTCTATATTTTTGGATACTCTCAGTCTCATTTTCTAGAGTTTAAATTCAATATTTAATAATGTAAAATCCTTAATTCTGCATATATATACATATATATATATTCATTGCATATTATTGCATATTCTTGTTTCAACATAATTGCATATGGGTGGAGACACTTGATTAGCTCTGGACAATATATTGGGCTACATTTCTAGGCCTGTGCTCTTAAGTTTTTCTTACCATTCTGCATGTTCTTTCTCTTTGTTTATCAGCCAGCCAAATGCACAGCCATTAGATGGTTGGAAACTGGATTCATGAGTCACCACGTGGAGGAGAACCTCCTGACCAGGACTCTGCATGAGAGAGAAATAAACATTGATTGGGTAAGTTCCTGAGATTTTGGGGTTATATACTGAAGCAGCTGGTGTTCTTTAAATAATGCAGATATTATACAGTACTATCTAGTATAATGCTGACATTTGATAGTATTAGATAAAATTTAAAATCTAACATAGTCTTATTTGCATCTCATTTCTTCTCATCCCATGGTTTCAGACTTCACTGTCTTGTTAAGAATGGTGCAAAGGCACTTATCTGTGCCTTTCCTATAATTATTGTATCATTCGGCACCCAACACAATTCACTACTCATTGTAAGTTTTCAGAAGCTACTTTAAAAATAAAGTAAGTTTATTCTGTATCTTAGAAATAGATTCCTAGGCTTATGTGAAATCAGTATTTCAAAAAATTTTCCTCCATTTGGAATTTGAGTTTTTGCCATATTGTACACTTTACATACTTTTTAAGGGTATTTAAATTAAAAAAAAATTAACTCTCACCTCTTAAATTGTCCATAGTGTGGAATTTCAATGTCCCATAAGACAGTGAGTTAAAGGTGACAAAACATTTAAACATTCTTATTGTTGACCCAAACTATACTTACTTTAATTTACATTTAATGTGCTGCAAAATATAAGTAGAGCAAAATTCATAACATAAAATATACTAAGTACAGTGGTAGATACCATGAAAATGATGATGAACAATATAATGATAATGGATGATGATAATAATACCTGTATTAGATGGGATAGACTTAAGTATGCTAGGATAACATGGTAACTGCTAAATCTCAGTGATAATACAACACGTTTTATTTTTTCACTCAGAGTACACGTCCAAACAAAATAGGGCAAGGAGGAACCCAGTGCCACACAGTCACTAAGAGACCCAGGCTTGGATAGAGGCACCAACTTGTCACAACACCATCTCAACATGGTCTTCCAGGGTTGCCACAGCAGAGGAGGCTGGGCAGGGCCTTTTCATACTTGCTCTCACTAAGTAACTTATGTCACTTCAGTTTACACTTCATTAGCTGGAGCTATTCCTATGGCCACACCTACTTCAAGACAGCTGAGAAGTCAGCCTCCCATGAGTCAAAGAAGGAGAGGAGAACCAGTTATGGGTGAGTACTAATAATATGTCCAGAATAGCTAACACTTATTGAGTATACAGCATGTACATTACATTTAACTTTCAAAACTAACGTATATTGTATCTACTTTTAATATTGCCATTTTACAGATGAGAAAACTGAACCCTAAAGATGTTAAATGACTCACCTATAATTTGAGTTAGTAAGTGGAAGATCCAGAACTTAAAACCATGTTTATATTAATGCAAGGACCATGTTCTTATTCCACCTCCCAACAATAAATAGTTTTTATGTTGATATTTTCCCAGCTGATGGATTGCCAGATTATCAGGAACATTTAAGGGAGATCGAAGTGACCAAACTAACTCCCATTTATACCTCTTTCCAGCCCCCATGGTTGGGTCCGGGACCAGAGCCCTGAGGTTTAAGCTACCCTTCTGCTGCCTATGAGACTAATCTTTATGTTAGGACAGAGTGGGTCAAGAGAATACACACCTCCAACAGGGTCAGTCCTGTGCAAACTCTGCCGTTCTAAGAAGTACTCTTTTGTTTTGTTCATGTGTCCAGACGTCCTGCTTCTATTGTAAGTGTTAACAGTGTGGGCTTCCCTGGCTGTCCAACCTGGCCTTAATTCCAGGTTCCAACAATTATTAGCTATATGACTTTGGAAAAATTATGTTACCTTCCCAGATTCTGTATTTTTCAGTTGTAAAATGAAAGCAATAATGATAATAATTATTATTGTTAAAACTGACATTTTTTGGGTGCTTACTATATTGCCACCACTGTGCTAAGTGCCTTAGCATGAATTATCTTATTTAATCCCCTCATCATTCCCCTGAAGTAGGTACTATTATTCTGCATATATGATACATGAGAAATTATATAATTTGCCCACAATTAAATAGCTAATAACCAGAGTCAAACCTAGAATTCACTAACTCTAGAACCACAGTCATTACTTCTAAAAAGCATTTATTTTTATTAACATTAAAATTATGTATATGTTCACTTATATCCTCCCATGTCCCCCAGTAACTTGATTTTTTTAGCTCAAATTTTTTTTTGTTTAAATTTTTACTAGTTCAACTACACTCAAGTCGCAAACATAAGACCCAAGATGGTGTCCCATCTGGCTTGGTTCCCATGAACACAGTCCATTTGCTGTGTCCCTCTATCACTTATAAGGACTTGCTGGCTCTTTCTCCACTGGACCGAATATCCAGGTATCTCCTGCCTTGAACATCTCCATTCCCAATCCTTTTTTTTTTTTTAATTGAAGTATAGTTGAACTACAATGTTGTGTTACTGCTATAAAGCAAAGTGACTCAGTTATACACATATATACATTTACATACATTCTTTTTCATATTTTTTTCCATTATGATTTATCACAAGATATTGAACATAGTTCCCTGTGCTATATAGTAGGACCTTGTTGTTTATCCATTCTATATATACCACTTTGCATCTGCTAATCCCAAACTCCCAATCCAACCCTCCCCCACCCACCTCCCCCTTGGCAACAAGTCTGTTCTCTATGTCCCTGATTCTATTTCTGTTTCATAGATAGGTTCATTTGTGTCATATTTTAGATTCCACCTATAAGTGATATCATATGCTATTTGTCTTTCTCTTTCTGACTTATTTCACTTAGTATGATAATCTCTTTTTGCATCCATGTTGCTGCAAATGGCATTATTTCATTCTTTTTATGTCTGAGTAGTATTCCATTGTATATACGTACCACATCTATATGCATTCATCTATTGATGGACATTTAGGTTGTTTCCATGTCTTGGCTATTGTGAATAGTGCTGCTATGAACACTGGGGTGCATGTATCTTTTTGAATTATAGTTTTGTCTGGATATATGCCCAGGAGTGGGAATGCTGGATCATAGTGTAATTCTATTTTTAGTTTTCTGAGGAACCTCCATACTGTTTTCCACAGTGGTTACAGAAACTTACATTCCCACCAACAGTGTAGGAGGGTTCCCTTTTCTCCACATCCTCCCCAGCATTTGTTATTTGTAGACTTTTAAATGATGGCCATTCTGACTGGTGTGAGGTGGTACCTCATTGTAGTTTTGACTTGCATTTCTCTAATAATTAGGGATGTTGAGCATCTTTTCATGTGCCTAGTGGCCATCTATATTTCTTCTTTGGAGAAATGTCTATTTAGGTCTTCTGCCCATTTTTTGATTGGGTTGTTTGTTTTTCTGTTGTTGAGTTGTATGAGCTCTCTGTACATTTTGGAAATTAAGCCCTTGTTGGTCGCACTGTTGGCAAATATTTTCTCCCAGTCTGTAGGTTGACTTTTCATTTTGTTTATGGTTGCCTTTGCTGTGCAAAAGCTGGTAAGTTTAATTAGGTCCCATTTGTTTATTTTCACTTTTATTTCCATTGCCTTGGGAGACTGACCTAAGAAAACATTGGTATGATTTATGTCAGAGAATGTTTTGCCTATGTTCTCTCCTAGGAGTTTTATGGTGTCATGTCTTATGTTTAAGTCTTTAAGCCAGTTTGAGTTTATTTTTGTGTATGCTGAGAGGGTGTGTTCTAACTTCATTGATTAACATGCGGCTGTCCAAGTTTCTCAACACCACTTGCAGAAGAGACTGTCTTTTTCCCATTGTATATTCTTGCCTCCTTTGTCAAAGATTAATTGACCATAGGTGTGTGGGTTTATTTCTGGGCTCTCTATTCTGTTCCATTGATCCGTATGTCTGTTTTTGTGCCAATACTACACTCTTTTGATTACTGTAGCTTTGTAGTATTGTCTGAAGTCTGGGATGGTTATGCTTCCTGCTTTGTTCTTCTTCAGGATTGCTTTGGCAATTCTGGGTCTTTTATGGTTCCTTATGAATTTTAGGATTATTTGTTCTAGTTCTGTGAAAAAGGTCATGGGTAATTTGACAGGGTCCATTCCCAATCTTTGCTTGGCTGATTATTATGCACTCCATTGTCTTTCAGTGGTCTTTTCTGTTTTAAACATATCCATCCAAATAAACATTTACTAAATTCCAACTAAGAAAGGTACTCATGGATCAGACATATATCCTGCTCTCAGTCAGCTTACACACTAGTGCAGGAGATAGGATGCATGTAGAAATAACTATAGTGCAAGTAGGAAGTAAATTATGCCTTAAGAGAGACATAAACATTTGTGTGAGTGTTCAGAGAAAGAACTGAGTCAGCTGACATCTTTGAGTGCCTAAGATATACCAGATACTGTCACATGTCTTATTTCAATTCCTCATAACCCTGTGAAGAAAGCATTGTCACACCTATTTTTCCAACTAAGGAAATTGAGGCACACAATTATGAGGTAATTTGCCCTAGAACATTGCACAGCTTGGCCACAGTGCTCAGCTCGTCTGAATAGACCCCTTTTGTTCAGTGGACATGTCTAATCTCCGTACCCTAGTCTTCTTCCATTCCGCCATTTGGTTAAGGCTATTCTAGACTTCCCAAGGAATTCAGTCTCTCCACCTTTACACCTCTTTTCTTACCTTCCTCTGTTGATTTCTGATCGGAAAAGGAGAGGGAAAAAGCAGTGGGGAGGAGGGGATAAGCAAGTAATTTAAAGATATGCATCCCTAAACTTTATGAAATCCTATTAATATTGTGATCCCATTAATACTGAGTATTCCCCAGGGCCAGCCCAATGTAAAACTGGTAAGTAGGGGAAGTTTACCTGGAGTGGCTCTGATACCTGATTTTGCACCTTCTCCCCACTGAAAGTGTATTATAATGTTTGATTTGTCACTGCCTGTTTTCCAGGGCTCCCATGCTAGCCTGGCATGAGGAAAACTTCTTAAATGGGTTTGGCCTCCTGCCCACGCAGACCATGAGTATGTGATTACCTCCCACAAGCCTTCACACAGGCTTATTTGGCATTGACTCTGGGGGGCTGAATAGGAAAGGTAGGTGCCTTATAGGTTGAGAAACATCCTTTCTGAGCTTTAAGTACTGATGATCTGCTCTTTACCTTATTTGCTTCCCTTGCTCTAATTTCTAGCTTTCTTGTACCTGCTTTCCCTGAATCTTAGACACATTTTGTTCTTCCCTTTTAACTACTGCACATCTCCAAGTTCCTGATCTTTTCCTTGGACTTTGGATGCCTAAACTGTTCCAGCTTCCTTTGGAATATGCCTGTAGGGGCCATTGGTCTTAAGATGTTCAGTTGGTGTCAATGGTGTCAACTTAGTTTTTTGACAAACCAGTCTTTAGGGAAATTGGAGCTTCCTATAAGTAATTATTCTACGTTGTGGGTGTTGAAGATAGTTCTTATTGTTCTTGAGAGTCCTGTGTGGGAGAAGTGAATAAATTAGAAGTATTTTGAATATATAGGCATATGTACGAATCTGGGAAACAGTAGGGCGTGGCAGTTAAGTAAGTGAACTTCGTTGTCCCTCTGCCTGGGATCAGATCTTGGCCCCAACATTTGATAGTGCATAGTCTTAGGAAAGTTACTTAATCTCGCTATACCTTATTTTATTTATTAAACAAGAATATCAACCATAATAATAATATAATTTATCTTATAGCTTTTCTTCCTTTTTTGGGGGTGAGAGGTAAATGAGATTATACATACAAACCACTTGGGTTAGATAATGGTATATGTAAGCACTCAATAAATTTTGGGTATAAAGGAAAATATACTTTTCTTAAAAATATTGTTCAATTAGGTTTCAGTGGGAATTATTTTTTAAACTCTGAGATGTCAATTTTACTTTAAAGTAAGAGTTACATGTATAGGTAACTTTAGGAGAAAGAGACAGGGGATCTTATCTTAGACACTGAGACACTTCTAAGTACTCTGGAGGACACTAAATGTGGTATCTGACCTGTGGTAAGAAATAAGTTAGAGTCAGGTCCCTTAAGTTCTTACTTTGTATATCTTTTTAAATGGTGAGCTTTTAAGTGATTTGTTTGGTACTACATTGCTTTTTTTTTTTCCATTTTTCAATATGGAAAATGTATTTACAAATTAATAAGGATATATGACCTAGCAATTCCATTCCTAGTTGTATACTTACATATTCACCAAAAGGTACACATTGGAATGTTCCTAGCATCACTACTTGTAATAGCCCCAAACATCACCACTTGTAATAGTCCCAAACCCAAACTACTCACATTTCCAAAAAAGAGGAATATACAATACATTATGAATGTGTATACTCTCTGTTTCTCTCTATGGAATACTATATAGCAATGAAAATGAGCAATCTATAACTACATGGTAGCCATGTAGCTGAATCTCACATGCATAATATTGGAAGCAGCTAGTAACCAAAGAGCCCATGATGCGTGAATCTATTACATAAAGTACAACATCAGGGTAAAGCCTATCCATTCTGTTAGAGGAAGGATAGTAGTCACCCATGGAGGTGGGGTGACTAGCAGGGGGAATAAGGAGCTTCTGGGATGTATGTAATACTCTGTTTCTTAATCTGAGTGTTGGTTATATAGTTGTATACTTGGTGAAGATTTATCTGGTGTAAACTTATGAAATATGTCCTTTTACATATTATACTTCAGTAACAAATTTTAATAAGGAGAAAGTCTCTTGATCACCAGCTTAAGAGTTTTTGATGTCCTAAAACATTATGAAGAACTTCCTGTTTGGAGGAAAACAAGACAAATTTTAGACTTGAGATCTAGAACAGACTTTGACAGTGCCTTACACATTGTATGTAGTTGCTGAATAAAGTGTTGATGGACCAATGTGCTTTATTCTGTTGCTGTGATTGTTTTAAAGCATAATGTTAACACTTTGCTATAAATATTCACTTTAAAACTAGGTATTTCAAGTCATACTCTATAAACTCTGTAAAGGTTTTCCCTTGGAGTATTGAGTGGTGCCTAATGTATCATTCTTTAAAACATGGAAGGCTGATAATGCCTGTTAAAATGTATATGTTCAATTTCAAAGGACATTGCTAACTCCCTGCTTTATCTTTATTAGTACTTTCTATTTGGCTTCAGTCCTCCTTTTAAATGGTATTCACTGAATTTTCCAAGGACAGTAATTTGTTTATCATTATGATGATGCATTGCCCTAACAGATTGGTAGCTTGATATTGTTGTGGGTTTTTTTTTTTATCACGAGCAAGATATCTTTTACAGTGAATGAATAATTTATTTCATTTAGGAAAATATTTATTTTAGCAAATATATAGTCATTGTTTATATTAGGATGGAGAGAGATTTACTTTAAATGCTGCAGAAGATTTTTTTTTTAAACAAATGGCTAAGTTTTTGAGTGCATCCTGGGTGTAAAAATAATATCTCATACATACAGAAAATTTAAAAAAATTTAAAGTTTATATAAAAGCACTCAATCACTAGAATACAATTTGATTGTCAGCTTTCAATTTAAGGATTAGTTTAAGGGTTTTTTGAAATTTAGCAGACTCTGTAGGCGTATCCTTGGATACGATTACATCAAAGTCTCATAATTGTGAAATGCTTTTGTTTTGGCACTCTTTGTGGCTAACTAATCTGTATTTTATATGGAAATATTTTATGCCTCATTAAAGCCTAACTATATATAAAGGTTAATTGAGATATATATATATATGTGTATATATATATGTATTTTTCTCATATGGACCAAGTAAATGTTTTTACTGAATGTTCTGTTTTCAACCCTTACTTAAGCATTGCATAGAAATTAAAAAAAATTTTTTCCGTCATCTTTTATGTTCAAATCTAATTTATGTATTTTGTTCAAATGTAATTTACATGTGTTACCTTTCTGAATATCTTCTATTTCCTTGACTTGGGGGGGCTCAATTTTTTTTCCCTTTTTTCATAGAACTCTAACTCCATTTTCCTCACAACGATCTCTCCGATAAGGGTCGACAGGCCTCCTTCAAATGCAGCCCCAGTGAAAAGTCTTGAGCTTGTTCTGTTCTATGAGAATGTCTTCTGTACTGATCCCAGGCGGCTCTATAAGTCTTTGTTGAGGGAAGCTCTGGAAGGATGAGCTAGGTTTAAAAATCTTAGTTGCACTTTAAAGACATGAAGCACCAGCATCTGAAAAATACACCAGGGAAAGCAGAATAAATGAGGGTTGTGAAGAAATAAAAGTTACAGAGGTTGAGGCTTGGGCTACTGAGGTTTTAAAATGCAAACCTAGAGTTATTGGATCTCAGAGGATTTTGGAGATGTTGCAGAAAGAAATGAAGAATAATGAATTTGAAACAACTCATGACTGATTACTGTTCCTTGAAAGCACATTCTAAGTTTATAAGGATATATAAAAGAAAGGTGGCTTTGAATTATGTAAAAATTAGATTTTAAAAAGCAAAAGCCCTACTATTTTTAGTAATACAAATTAAGTTAATCAGGATTGATAGAGAAGCTGGAGTGTTTTTCAATACATCACAGATCAGAAACAATGAAAAAATGTTAGATAGCCTTACATAGTCTTCATCACAGTCATCTAATATATAGTGTCCAAACATCATGCAATTTTCAAGGAGTAGAGAAGATCTAAATTAAATAGACTAGCTCCTCATGTTACATTTTATAATGACGAGTAGTTAAAATGCGTAGGCATTTTGAAACATCGCTTTAGAATTTAACCTGCTCTAACCTGCCTTCCATCTTGTCATGAGAAGACTCACTCAATTCTTAGTCTTCTCTTCCCACAACCATGTGGGACTTTTGGTTACAATTTATGATCAGTTCTTAAAAGGTTGTGCATCTTCATGTTGTTCTTTATTAATGTACAGGAAATTAAGGCAATTGCTTTCTCCAGACCCAACACGTTGATATGTTTCCAAAGAAAACAGCACATTTTCAAGATCTCCTCTCAGTAAGAGTGATTTTTAGTGCTGTAGTCAGATGAAAATTTTGGTCATGATGCTTAGTAAAAATCAAGCAATTATAATGATAATACCTATAGTGAAATTTAAATACTTTATATTTGATTTTAAAATTTACTTCTGTTTTTCCTATGCTGTTATTTAAAAATTATACTTTGGTATTTCCAGGGATTCTGATATAGTAGTAACTCACCATTCTGTTAAATAGCCAACCTTTCTCCAAGTATTACAAAGAGTAGACATTCAAAACCAAAAGGGCTAGCATGTACTTGGGCTTTTTAGCATTTTTAATCCTCTGTAATATTACATTTTCAAGTTAATTTTATTTTAATTTAACAGATTTTGACATGCACTAAAATATTTAAGCAATTCCTTTTGTTAAAGTTAGAAAGCACAATACACTGTTCAAGTATAATCTTCATGAAATTTTGCAAATGTGCATATTCTTAAGTCAACTGAACACCAAATTTTTAAATTATCTTTGTGGCTGGATGAATTTATTAATAGAGTAGGAACTGTTTCATATCACACGAAAGTTTTTGGTTAATTGAAAAAGTTGTTAAAATGAGAAATAATTTAAAAATACAAACCATAACCTTAAAAAATTTATTTACTTAAATGATAAGAGATATGCATCTACTCACTAACCTTTGAGTTTAATCCCACCACAGGAAGTTTGCCTTTGCTTTTTTTTTCTCATAAACTACAACCATAATAGATTGTATATAATTTTCAGTTTTGTTTATATAAAAATAAAGCAAGATTCTAAGGACACTTGTGAAACAAGCTCAATACAGAATCCTCCTAACAGGATGCTTTACCGTGTTTTGACTTCCCCTCCGCAATCTTCTTGCTTTTGTTTATTTACCAGAGCCCTCAGGTAGTTGCTTTTTTTTTTTTTTCAATTGAAGTATAGTTGACATACAATATTATGTTAGTTTCAGGTGCACAACATAGTGATTGGACATTTAAATACGTTATAAAATGATCACAATGTTAAGTCTAGTAACCATCTGTCACTGTACAAAGTTATTACAGTATTATTGACTATATTCCTTATACTGTATATTACATCCCCATGAGTTATTTATTTTATACCTGGAAGTCTGTACTTCTTAATCCCCTTCACCTATTTTTGTCCCCACACCCCTCTGCTCTGGCAACCACCAGTTTGTTCTCTGTATCTGTGAGTCTGTTTCTGTTTCTTTTGGTTAGTTGTTTTTTTAGATTCCACATATGATTGAAATCATAAGGTATTTGTCTTTCTCCGTCTGACTTATTTCACTTAGCATAAATGGTGATGGGAAAACTGCACAGGTATATGCAAAAGAATGAAACTTCATTATTTTCTTACACCATATACAGAAATAAACTCAAAATGGATTAGAGACTTAAATGTAAGACCTGAAACTATAAAACTTCTAGAAGAAAACATAAGCAGTAAACTCTTTGACATCAGTCTTAGTAATATATATTTTTTTGATCTGTCTCCTCAGGGAAAGGACACAAAAACAAAAATAAATAAATGGAGCTACCTTAAACTAAAAGGCTTTTGCACAGGGAAGGAAACCATCAATAAAACAAAAAGGCAGCCTACTGAATGGAAGAAGATATTTGCAAATGATATATCTGATAAGGGGTTAATATCCAAAATATTTAAAGAACACGTACAACTCAATATTAAAAAAATCTAACAAAAACATGGGCAGAGGACCTGAATAGTTTTCCAACAAAGACAAACAGATTGGTAATAGGTAGTTGTTTTTTATGTTTTGTCCAGAGATCTTGTAACCAGTGGAGAAATGGGCTGCAGTGGGCTTATACTTCTATAGTGGAACCAGAACCATGCTGTTGTTTTAATTTTTAACTTTTTTTTTTTTTTTTTTTTTTTTTTTTGCGGTACACGGGCCTCTCACTGTTGTGGCCTTTTTAACTTTTAATGTGAATTCAAAAACGAAAGATAGGGCTTCCCTGGTGGCGCAGTGGTTGCGCGTCCGCCTGCCGATGCAGGGGAATCGGGTTCGCGCCCCGGTCTGGGAAGATCCCACATGCCGCGGAGCGACTGGGCCCGTGAGCCATGGCCGCTGAGCCTGCGGGCCCGGAGCCTGTGCTCCGCAACGGGAGAGGCCACAACAGAGGGAGGCCCGCATACCACCAAAAAAAAAAAACGAAAGATACAGAAGTACTACAGATCTTCCATAATCCTTTATCAAGGTAACCAATTGTTTATGTATTTTGCTCCTTTTCCTTTATCATTCCCTCTCTCTGTGTGTATATATATGTGTATGTATGCATATATTTTCTGAACTTAAAGTACTGTCTCCCAGAATTCATGAATATAAAGTAACTATATTTTTCTTTGTAATGCATAAGTAATTTGTGGCGTGATGCACTGAGGCTACAGAAATATCCTCTCTCGCATCACATTTCACCCATTAATTTTATTTCTCGTTGATGACATTCTAACTACATTATTTGTTTACATCTATTAGTTGACATTCTACTATGAGGAAGAGCTTTTCCTTCTTCATTTGTTTATTTGCTCATTTATTTATTTAATTTGGAAACATGGATTCTTATTTTGTTCAATGGGTTATAACCTTTTATTATTATTATTATTTTGATGCTCAAATTTCCCCAGATTTGACCTGTGTGAGTCCCTTCTAGCTGGCTCTTCTGTGCTTTGATGTGTTCTCATGATTCTTTGAGCACTTAATTATTTTCTGGCATAGTCTCAGTGCTGGTATCAGCCATTTTTCTAAGGAGTTATATTTCCTTTTAGTGGACAACAGTACTCAGAAACCAAGATCTAGGTGCTAGACATGTCATGTTGCTGGAGAGCTCTTGTCTCTTTCAGTGGCCTGAACCAGGAAAGACACACACACACACACACACACACACACACACACACAAACACACATTTATTTACCTGACAACTCCAATTCCCACACTAAAGACTTTATTCTAGTCTTCTCTTTTCCATCTTTGTATCTCTCTTCTCAACAATGAAAAAACTTTTACCTGTTATCTTTAATACACTTATTTGTTCACACCTGGGATACAAAATTAGTTTCAGAATTGCTAACCCATGCCCCTACAAAAAGAAAACCTACTAACTAGAGTTCAATATTTGTTTATCGTTCTTCATTGAGGCAGCATTTACACACAGTGAAATGCTCAGTTATGAAGGGTATAGTTTGATAAATTTTGATGAATGTATACAATTCTATAATGATTTCCCTATACAATAAACAGGACATTTCCTTGATCCCAGAAAGTTTCCTCTTGCCCACTTACAGTCAACCCACACCCCTCATTGTCAACCTCTTTTTGAATTCTATCACCATACATTACTTTTACTTATTCCTTGAACATCACAGAAATGGAATCATTCAAAATATACCCTGTTGTGTCTGACTTCTTTGACTTAACATACCCTACTTGAGATTCATTATTATTATTGTGTATCCCTAGTTCATTGTTTTGTAAGTGTATGCTTCCATTTCATGGATAAGGTGTTGATGGACATTTGGGTTGTATCTGAATTTTAGCTATCATGGATAAGGTAGTATAGACATTCTTGTACAAATATTTTGGTCAGTATGTGTTTTCTTTTCTCTTAGATAAATATCTAGTGGACATCTTGAGTCATAGAGTAGGAGTATGCTTAACTTCATAAGAAAATGCTAAAATATTGTGCAATATGGTGGTACCATTTTATGTGTCACCAGCAATGTATAAGAGTTCAGTTGTGCCACATACTTTCCAACACTGGTGCTGTCAGATTTTTGTTTTCGTTATAGCCATTCTAGTGTTTGTGAAATGGTATCACGTTAGGTTTTAATTTGAATTTCCCTGAAGAAAAATGATGCTGAGTTCTTTGACCCATGGCTATTTAGAAGTAAATTGATAATTTCCAAATATTTGTAACTTTTCCAGATATATTATTTTCACTGATTTCTAATTTAATTCCATTGTGGTCAGAGCACATACTCCTAAGATTTCAGTCTTTTGAAAGTCTGATCTGTCTTGATCAATGTTCTGTTCTGTGCACACTTGAATGAACATGTATTCTACAGTTTGTGGGTATAATGTTCTATATATTCCACTTGAGTCAGGTTGGTTGATTTTGTTATACAACTATTCCATGTGTTTTTGAATTCTATTGAAGTCTACATTGTCTTACAGTAATACGGCCATACCAAGTATCTTAAGGCCAATGTTTTCATAATATATCATCTTCCTTGCTTGTATTTATTTTCCCCCTTTGTTGTCTTCACAGGGTGGATAGGCTATTTCTAAAGATTTCATTTTGCTTCCAGTATTGACATTTTAGCTGTATCTAACATTTAGATATTTAGCTATACAGTATTTCTTTTGATATTTTAGTGGCTAATCTAGAGATTACAATATACATCTTTAAGTTATCACAGGCAAATTTCAAATAATATTTTTACTACTTCACAAGAAGCATAAGGACCTTACACCTTTGTAACTCCATTTACACCTACTGCTGTTTTTGTTTTTGTTGTCTTAAATTTTTCTGATATTTCTATGAAACTCACAATTACTTCTTCTATTTTGATTTAAACACTCATAGGTCTATTAAATAAATTTAAGAAAATAAAATATATGGCACTAAAAAGTTATCCTTTACATTTACCCAGATATTAACCTTCTCTGATGCTCTTGATTTCATCCTTAGCATCTGGGTTTTTATGGTATAATTTCCCTTTAAGTTGAAGAAATACTTTAAGCATTTTTTTTTTTCTAATTCAGGTCTTTTTTTTTTTTTAAAGAATGCCTTTATTTCAGCTTCATTTTAAATGGTATTTTCACTGGATATAAAACTCTGGGATAAAAGATTTTTTTTCCTTTTAGCAATTTAAATATGACATCTAGCCTTTACTGATGAGAACTTAGTCATCATTTCATATTAATTATTCCCCTGTATGTATAATGTTTTGGCTTTTTTTCCTTTCTGCTTTAAAATTTTCTGTTGATGTTTGGCTTTCAGAAGTTTGACTACGGTGTGTCTTGGCATGTTTTTCTTTGTATTATCTGCTTTGGGTTTTCTGGGCCTCTTGAGTCTATAAGTGAATATTTCTCACCAAATTCATAAAATATTGGCCATTTTTTTCTTATTTTTTTCCTGCCTCGTCTCACAATATTCTTTTTTTTCCCCTAGTGTTGTTTTTTTTTTTTTTTAACTTTTATTGGAGTATAGTTGATTTACAATGTTGTGTTAGTTTCAGGTGTACAGCAAAGTGAATCAGTTATAAGTATAAATATATCCACTCTCTTACAACATTCTTTTCTAAGATACCAATTACATGTGTCTTAGACCACTTACTATTGTCCCACAAGTCACTGAGTCTCTTTTGGTTTTTCAATATATTTTCGTCCTGTTTTCCTGATTAGGTAATTGCTATTGATCTAACTTTAAGTTTACTGAAATCTTTCTTTCCTTTCCTAATCTCTTATTAAGCCCATCCACTGAATATTTCATTTCAGATATTGTTCTTTTCACTTCCAGATTTTCTATTTGGTCCTTTAAAAAACAAACAAACTTCAGTTTCTCTCCTGACATTTCTCATCAGTATACTCATTATGACCATAGTTTTTCTTTAAGTATTTGAACATATTTCTAATAGCTGATCTTTGCTTGGTAATTCCATTACCTGGGTCATTTCAGGGTTGATTTCTATTGACTGCTTGTCTTCTTGAACATGAGTCACATTTCACTGTTTCATGTCTAATAAATTTTGATTCTTTAGTAGACATTTTGGGTTATATGTTAGAGACTCTAGATGCTGTTTTCTTTCCCTGAACAGTGCTGATTTTGTTGTAGCAGGCAGTTACCTTTGCTGGACTCAAACTCTGTCTTCCCAGAAATGGGAAGCAGCTGAAATCTCTGTTCAATTAGTTTAGCCTTCCATATGTTGCTCCTGGAGTCTCCTGTGCACACGCATAGTCTGAAGGTCAGCCAAGCATTTGAATGGAGTTTCTATGCAGATTTTGGCGCTCCCTTCTCTTTGGCTTTCTTTTCTGGAAATTCCCTCTTTAATTTCCAGCCACCCAAGTAGCCTAAAACTTTTGTCTTCTGACTCCTCAAGCCAGTTAAGACTATTTTGCATTGTGATGACTGAAAAGTGCCCTCAGGTAAAAAGGTGTTTAATTGTTCACAAAGTGAGATTCCCGTATTTCAAGATCCAAATTACTATCAGTTTCTGCCTCCTGCATACTTGCTTTCCCTATGAGTCTTTAAGAGGAAATATTCACAATGCCAATGAAAAAAAAAATCTAAACAGAGGTGGTGAGATTAGTATCTGTTAACATATATGCTAATCAAATGAAGTTTGTGATTAAGTTTCCATGACACTGAAAATGATATTTGAACTTAGAAAATAAAAGTGTGAATTATCTGTGGCAGTCAGTCAGAGGCTATCATTACAGGTGAAATTTTAGGTTAGAAAAAAACAAAATTAATATTCTGTTATTCTATTTATCTTTAAGGACAGAAATGATTACGCCCATGAAATTACTACCTGCAAATGGATTTACATTTGAACACATTTCAGTTGTACAGAGGTACTATTAAATTAACAAAACAGATAGGTAATCTTTATCATTCTTTTGAACTGTTTCTACTGAATATAAATTGTACAAGATAGCTAATAATTATCTGCGTTACTTGCTGTGTCTAAACAAAAGTACAACGAATTACATTTCTCCAGTTGTGTGGTTTACATATAATTCAAACTGATTTGTAAAGTAGCACAAAGCATACATCAGGAAGAGGGAAAGCTCAGAGATTCATGGCTCTACTATAGGGTTTTAAGAAATATATTTTATTCCTTTAATTGACATGGATAAAGGGAGAAGCATTCAGATTTATTCATTATTTATTGCATATCTGAGAGGCATTTGAAAACTTACCATCAAATTTAACCTCAGAGCAGCTGCCTTTTATTATCATTTTTTTCTAATTAGAGGGAATGCCGAATCATGACTAGTAAAGTTAAACAGAATTGGCAAGATCCAATTCGTGGTTCAAATGTAGTTGTATTATTTAGATAATCATTTACCAAACACAGTTATTGGGAGAATTTACCCTTGTAAATACTCTGCATTAGTCAGCAGATGGCATACATTGTACATTAACCATTCCACCCTGTTATCGCACGTACTTCAGAACAGAAAGCATCTGATTTTCTCAAAAAGACACATTATTCCCTCATTTGCAGTTTAGGGTTAATTTGTGAACTATTTACTGATAATCAAAGAAGGTGATATGTCATCTTCATTTAGTTTGTATAGCAGATTCAATCAAGTATAAGATGGGGTAAAAATACATGAGCAATTCCTTAGCAAGCTTCAGCATCTAGAAAAAACAATCCTGAGCAAGAGCAATTGTTTTCCTGCTTTGGCTAGAGGCCTACACAGGAGGACAGAAGCCTTTGGATGCAGTTTGAGTGCCTTCCATGAATTTCAGGAATATAAAAACCATTTCCTGCTGCATATGAATAACCACATAAATTCAAAATCCAAGAAACAAGTAAGTCAACAAAAACGGGCAACTAAATTTACTTCTAAGTCATCTATTTAAGTTAACAATGGAATAGCCTAATTGGAAAATCTCTTTATGTATAAAAGCATGCATGTGTTCACAGGCTTCCCTTTGAGTGGTTTCAAAGGAGAATTTGGCTGGTAACGCTCTAACCTAACATAGCCTAGCATATTTCTTGTCAAACTGATAACCATCTGTCAGTCTGGCCTGATGCCATCCCTAAGGCATTGGGTCACTCTTATCTCCAGGGAGCTAAGTTCTACAATACATAAGAGAGCAAACACACAGAGAAACAGAAACAGGAAGTGCATACAACTCACCAGTCAAAATGGAGAGAACAGACATTTGCCTCCCTTCACACTAGAGTTTTTTTATACGTTAAACATAGAATGACCCTCTCAGGTTGGGACTGAGGCCCTTTTAACGTGGAACTTGCTTTAAGTTCTATTGTATTGGAGGGAAGCAGAATAACTACATAATATTAAAGTCCCTTGTTCCTAAAGTTAGATATTGATTAAATAACCAATGAAAAGGAAAACAAAACCAAAAACAAACTTAACATTTTTCTTTAGATTACAGAAATAAATTGAAATATATTCCCCTGAGGAAATAGCACATATATCTCTATCTCCATCTCTTAGTTCTTGTATCCCTTAGCAGTTTAGATCTCTGTTTCATTTGAAGGAATATTTCCATTTTCAAAGAAGAGTAAGATATTTCAAATAAAAAACATTACTTTGGTGCTAAAGGACTTTGGGGTTTGATTTATTCAGTGTCTGTGTTTAGAGTTGTAGGAGATCAAGGACATTAATGAACATGTTACTTATTCAACTTATTGATATGCTTCAAAAGACTTTAGAGATGTTAAATAATCAGCCAAGAAGAAAAAGCCTCTCGATTTTACTGTGTAGGTAGGAGCCTGGGTGTGCACGTGGGAGTTCTGAGTGGGACTAGCTGCTGGCTTCCAAAGACGCTAAAAGTTGCTCAGTGGTGGCTGTTACTGATTGATAGATGACTGTATTTTGCCGTCCATTCCTTCCGTACTGTGGAGTGCCAGGAGCATTTTGTGGGGAGGGGTATTCCCCTTTTATCGATTTCTTAAGGAAAATGGAGGAATATACAGGAGATGAGGTGATATGTATGAACCAGGCAAAACTGTAGCTGTTCTGTGTACCTAAAAGAATTGGGAGAAATCTGTATTGTAAAATGAGCTCTCTGCACTTGAGGGTTTAGCCCTGAGTCTTTCTTTGTTGATTGGCTTGCATTCCAAGTTTCCTCTGGCCTAAGGCTGCACTGACTGAGAAGAAATTATGTCCGTATTTTGAAGGAATTTGTCCCATACAGGTGCCTTGAGGTTACTGGCGCCTTCAGGAAAACCTGTTTTCATTGGCAAGTAAACTGACATGGTTTAAAAAAAAAAAAGTCACCAATTCCTTCTCCTAATGACAGGAAATGGATGCCATAAGCGCTGTGAGTCTGTTTCATTGTAATGACAAGAGATATAAAAATCAAATTGTCACTACTGCCTAGTGGCTGTAGGTAGCCTGTAGGTGCCAGATACTCCAGGGTTTGGCATCAGGCCCATGGTATGCTCTGAAGCCAGCTGGCTGGGCACTAGGGAAAACCAAGGAAACTTCAGCTAACTGGGGGTTAAAATATGGCTGTATAAAAGACGCATTAAAAAGCAACGTGTCTTTTCTAATTAAATATAATCATTTGGATGAAGAGAATAAACAAACATCAAATGCGTGAACTCACTCATTTCTCACATTGTCCCCTATCTCATCCTGCCTTGGTACCTCCACACCTGCTCAGCAAGGCACTAAGCAGCATGTAATCATATCACTCTGTCACCAAGTCTTCTCAATGAAATCCAGGAGTCTAAATAGAAAGGAGTGAGGGCAGATTTTTCCCCTTTCAGCAGAAAGCCAAGGAAATGCTTTCAGAAAGATGAAAACTACACTTTTGTGTCATCACAAATCATCTGTATAACACTTGGTGCACAAATATTGAACCTCTTTGTGTCAGCTGTTTATTGCTTGGGTTAGGACAGGAATACATTTTCTATGTCAATACTTGATTAGGTGAAAAATTCCCTGCAAGTAGAAGCTGAGTTACTTGTGAAGAAATGGGCTGTAGTGAAGACAGAACAGAAGCCCTTGTGAGATAATTAATATTATTTGCTTAAGAAAAATCAGTATTTCATAAGAAAATGGTATTAACAGACTTGAAGTTTATATTTAATATGCTTTCCAAAAACTTCAAATCTTTTAAATAATCACTTAGACAATAGGCCTGTGACAAATGTGGATCAAGAAATATCCTTATTAATGGATGAAGATACAAATGTTACAATAAAATTAATTTAATGCTCACCTTCTATGCATGTGCCAGGCATTTTTACATTCTATGAAAATTCTGATACTATCCCAATCATGGAAGTTATTCCCATTTTGGAGATGATTAACCTGGAAGCAGAATCTGATACAAATTTAGGAATCCCTAGTTCAACCCCCGGATACCATCTTTAATATCAAAACCAGATATCGTTCGTCCACATTTATGTTAGTCTTTAACATGCAACTTTTGCTAGTATCCTAAATCCAATTTATATATTTATATGCTTTAAAATTTGAGGTCTGTGTGCAGCTTTGATTGAATTTTCCATCTCTATGATCACTGTCATAGCTTAATTTACTGCTAGAGTTGGTAAAATATCTACTAGGACATCTGCTGGAATGTTGCCATTGGAATATACTAGTATTTTTTCCAACTGCCCAGAAAAATATATTGTTTGCTTTACTATGGAACCTTAAGGCAATGGAGTGAGTTTATTTACACATAAATAAAATCGCCATACTACATTCTGCATTTGGTATTAAGAAGGCTGGGAGGGAGCAGGCAAGATGGCGGAAGAGTAAGACGCGGAGATCACCTTCCTCCTCACAGATACATCAGAAATACAGCTACACGTGGAACTTCTCCTATAGAACACCCACCGAACGCTGGCAGAAGACCTCAGACCTCACAAAAGGCAAGAAACCCCCCACGTACCTGGGTAGGCAAAAGAAAAAAGAATAAACAGAGACAAAGAATAGGGACGGGACCTGCACCAGTGGGAGGGAGCCGTGAAGGAGGAAAGGTTCCCACACCCTAGAAGCCCCTTCGCGGGCGGAGACTGTGGGTGGCGGAGGGGGAAGCTCCGGAGCCTCGGAGGAGAGCGCAGCAGCGGGGTGCGGAGGGCAAAGCGGAGAGATTCCCGCACAGAGGATCGGTGCCGACCGGCACTCACCAG
>NC_041234.1:9766403-9776893 GCF_002837175.3 Physeter macrocephalus
AATCCCACTACTGGGCATATACCCTGAGAGAACCATAATTCAAAAAGAGTCATGTACCAAAATGTTCATTGCAGCTCTATTTACAATAGCCAGGACATGGAAGCAACCTAAGTGTCCATCAACAGATGAATGGATAAAGAAGATGTGGCACATATATACAATGGTATTAAGAAGGCTGGCAGGTGACAGCATCTTGACAGTAAGGGAATTAGTATTAATGGGTGACAGTCTTTGAAATACTGAGACTTTCACTGAATTTTTTATTTAAAAACAACAAATACATACCATTAAAAATTGAGAATTAGGTCATATGAACTCCGAATACCATAGATTCCCGTCAGAGTTTTTACAGCTCTGCCTGCCAGGCTGACATCTGTTAAGACAGAGCAAAACCCATATCGGAACCGCTACACTATGAAGGGATCCATCACAGAAGACCTGCGGCATATTAAGAAATGAGTAACGAAAACCTTTAAAGAGTGTGGGAAGTTTTGGATCACTGACCTGGAGGGCCAGATATAGTATAGAGGTGTGAAGCTTCCTTTAAGTTAAAGGATCCATAAAGTGTCAGAATTTGCAAAAATGTCTTGATAGTGGCATATCTTCTTCCCTCTTGGACCGGTTGTAAGTTTAAGGTAGACAGAGATAGATTTTTTTAAAGAAAAATTACCAATGCTGTCCCTACATAAAAAACAAAGGTCAATATGAAATATGCTTTAGCTTGGCATTCAAGTTCACCTATCATTTGCTAACACTATCCTTAGCAGGAAAAGCATAATATACGCACTTACTACTTTTTAGCTCCAGATTTACTTTCTATTCTACCATATTTATACCATTTATTTTTTCCAAACTTAACAAGTACAGTCTTGCTTCCTTCTCTGCATTGCTACTCCCATTTGTCTGACATGCCCTACCCACCGTCCCACTCCGTCCTCCTTTCCATCTGTTAAAATGTCCCCAATCTTCAAAAGCCATCTCTTCTAAAGAGCCTTTATGGATGTCTCCACAAGCTGTGTATGTTCACTTTTTCCTGCTTTGATCTCTCATATGTACAAATTATCTGTATGTCTATATAATGACAAATCCTAGTATTTTTGCCTTTGGCATTATGGTTCCTAGATTCTGTGATCTTTTTTTTTCCTGAAAATTAAGGTGATCTTCTTTTTCTTATGTTTCCTGGCACCTTTCCTGTTTTTCTATTGAAAAAAAAAAGTCTCAAAAATTACATTTGCTGGGTTTGCTAGTTCTTTCTGTGCTCTGGGAATTGTTTATGTATCCTGTGTGACTTGAACTTGTTCTCTCTTATCTTGTCACCTCTCATGGACTTCAAATATCTCTGGACCATGTTTGTTTTATTCTTTTTAGCTTGAAGAGCATGATCCTTGATAGCAAAGATTCAATCAAAATAAATGTTGAGAGGTTCTGCATTCTCAGATAAAACTGCCTCCTTCCAGACACCATGCTTTTTTCTGGATTCATAGAGTCCTCTTTCTTGCCCCTAGTATTATAAGTTGAACAAATTTTGAGCTTTAACTTTCCCAGATAGCTTTTATCCTTTAGTATGTACCTTCTGTTTGTCATCTCCAGCCAATACAACGCAGTGGCTTTTACCCTGAATTTTCTAGAAGCTGTTTTCTTGTGGCGTATAGCCCATTTCGGGCTCAGTACATTCCCTTAATTTCAGTCGGAAATTTTCATCTGTCTGGTCACTTTCTCCCAGAGTTTTAGCTCTTCTACTTCATCCTCAATTTTCTAGTGGGTGGAAATGAGCGTGTTTGCATGCTGTCTCTTCAGTTGGCAGAGTAATGGAATTATCAGCACTGAAAGTCACAAATTTATTGTATAATCTGCACTTAACAGAATGTGACTTCTAGCAGATGACCAGGTGCTGCTATGTTGTGTCTCCCTGACAGTTTTACAATTTGCATTAATGAGAGACTGTCTTTGTTTCCACTTGGAGGTTAAGGGAAATCACAGTAAGTATTAGATTTCAGTCCATTCCTTCTCTTCAGGAATCATCTCCATCATTCCCCTGTTAGATCTGCTCTCCTCTCCCTTGTCTACTTTCTCTCTCTATACTGAATGCTTCCTCTGCTTAAAACATATTCAGAAACTGTCACATCTAGAGCACATGTCCCATAATAAGCAGTGTCCAACTTCTCTCCTTCCTTTTCAACCAAGCTTCCCAATGAGACAGGTTATATTTACCGTCTTGGCAATAAAGGTGGCTTTTGTTCTCACCTTTCTTAGAAAAATGTCCAACAAATCACTTAATCCAATGACTTTTCTGTTCTTATTTCTCTTAAAAATGTTTCTTTCTCAGATTTCTGTGAGACTACTGATCTTTGTTTTCTTTATATCTACCTGCCAATGATTTTATTTCCCAATGTGAGTTTCTCTTCCTCCAAGCTCAATTTTAATTGTGCCTAAGGCAAAATCCTATCTTTTAGATATTGCCTAAATCCTATGTATTCATCCTGTGTATTCTTCCAGGGTAAGCTCCCCCTTACACATAGCTTCAGCTCATTCATAAATGCTGTTGAATTCCTAAGGAATCTTCTAATCCAGAATTCATTTCTGAGCTCCAGGTACCTACAGCCACTGTCTACTTGCTTTGCCTCTTCCAAAGGCTCCACAAATTGCTAAAGACAGAATCTTAGTTTGGTTAGTCACTGCCCTCATGGTCTCCTTTCCCAGTCTTATCTCTTGACTGTCATGCTATCTAGTTTTAGATCTTTGCCTAGATCTGTCTCCCCTCCATCCAAATCCTAATTTCAGTTCTCTTTTGAGGATACTGGTGTTGCCTTTAAATGGGAGCCTCATGCCTTCTGATGGTGTGGAGGCCATGGCGGTACATGGAAGAGTGGAGGATGGGAGGATGGAGAGCATACAATATTGATTCGGTGCTGGTAAAAATAATTATTTTCCCACATACTGGATATTACCTAATACTAAATATTTCCCTTCCCTTGTCTCTTGTAACCATGTGATAGATTTAAATAATTTTGGTGAGGTTACAGCCAAAACTGGCAGTTAGTTTTCGTCACTATGTATCACATATGTGACAGGCAATTATTTAATTCTTTCAACAACCATAAACAGAAGATCACTGTTGTAAAGATTAACAAACAAACAAACAAGAACAAAAAAAAAAAGAAAAGAAAAGAAACTCAGAGAGGTTAGTTAGCTTTCCTAAAGACAAATAGGATTCAAACCCAGGTATTTGGATTCCAGTGTCCACCCCCTTTCCATCTGAGCACATAGCTTATTTATAGGTTTTGACAAGAAACCTTGTAGGCAACTCTTTTGTTTGTTAATGGATTCCACTGTTGGCATAATTATGAGAGAGACACACAGTCATTAACCTAAAAATGTTTAAATAATCTATGTCCTCAGACAAATGTCAATATCTGTAATTATGCTTAGAATCACCTAGTGGTATAACCCATGGAGTAACTTTACTTTGAGCTCTGCGATGAGATAATCTTTAAGGAGATGATGCCCAAGTAAAGCTTTTATTTGGGGATATGTTTGATTTGCTCTGGGAAGGTTAATGATTTTTCCACTGTAACTGTACAAGAGTGAGTATTACCTAAGTTTGGCTAAAATTAAATGCTGACAGAAATGGAGCTTTGAAATCCCTTGCAGATTATCAAGTATCTCAAACATGATTTGAAATCAGCAGGTTTCCTCACGAGGGACAAGACAATCATTTGGAGAAAAGACAGAAATTAAAACAGCATTTTAAGATGTAGTTAAAAAAAATTCAGAGTAAAAAAACCCACATATTTTGCAAAAAGACGCATTAACTTTGTACTAAATGTTTCACTGAAACAAAATAATTAAGCAAATATTACAGTTTGAAGACAAAAGAAGGAAGGTTTTCTTTATTTTTGTGGCAGATGATTAGTGTGTGTGTATCCTCCTAACACAGCCAGTTAATGAGTAATAGCATCAATCGTGCAGTGAATTGTTCAGTTTATGTCTAAAATCAAATAATTATTGTGAAATACATTGCACCTTGGTGAAGAGAGTACTTCCTAGTGCTTTGGGGAAGCTGGTATGGTTATTTCTCCAGCAAAGATTTTAGCATTTCACAGATTGAATTAGAGTCACATTTGACCTGCTATGAAGGAAAGATGCTCTTGATGGCAGTAGAATTCTTGTCATCGACTTGCCAAGTGCATAGCATTATTTCAATTTCAGCTTTTTATAGTATCTACCTCTGCGGTGTGGGCATCCGAACAACACCTATAAGATTAGTCCCTGTTAGGAGAGCATCTAGATTGAAGCTGCAGCTTAGAACAGTAACAATTGATAAACTTCAGTTGTACGAGGCAGTGTCAGTGTATCTTTATTTTAATAATGTTGAAAGGGTGGCATTCACATTTCTATTTCTGGGTGTACTCACTCCAAGCCCACCCTCACACATGGAATTCCTCTAAATAAACTCAATGCTGGTAATCATCTGACTCATTAGCAAGTGTTTCTTCCTGCTTGAAACTAAGTTGGTGCAGTGGAGGATAGATTAATCTTTAAATCCCATGGAATACACATCTGCTCTCTTTGCTTTCTGATTTTTTTTTTATGTCAGTAGCATAATTAAAAATAAAAATGTATGGCTATGACAGTAGAGACAAGCTGGTTAATATACTAGAAAAGGAATATAATCATCCAATAGTTAATAATCATACTGGTGAAATATTTCGATATTTATGGAGAATTTATGCTTTAGATAGAAGGAAGAACATCCACCTAGAAACTCAGAAAAGTTCCTTAAATTTTTATCTTTCTCTCTGCCTGGAATTTGTTCTCCCCCTTTTCATTGCTTATTTGTCACTATTTTCAAGACACCTCTTCAGGAAACCCCAGACCACAGTTATGTATCTCTCCTCTGAGCTTGTAGCTTCTTAAATATACCACCCATGTGGTACTTGTTTAAATAAATATAGCCTTAAGTGAATTGCATTATTTTTCATTTTTATAAAATAGTCCATTATAGAAATTCTCATTTATTTGGCTTAAATCCCCAACTAAATTATTATTTCACTGAAGGTGAGGGTCTGTGTTTTTTTTTTTTTTTTTTTTTTTTTTTTTTGTGGTACGCGGGCCTCTCACTGTTGTGGCCTCTCCTGTTGTGGAGCACAGGCTCCGGACGCGCAGGCTCAGCGGCCATGGCTCACAGGCCCAGCCGCTCTGCTGCATGTGGGATCTTCCCGGACCGGGGCACGAACCCGTGTCCCCTGCATCGGCAGGCGGACTCTCAACCACTGCGCCACCAGGGAAGCCCGAGGGTCTGTGTCTTGTTATTCTTATCCAACTCCTTCACATGGTTCATCCTCAAGGGTTCTTTGGAAATTTATATTTCAAAAACCATGGTATATTATGTTTCAATCGAATGACATCATAATATCACTTACCAAAATATTAGATCATTAGAATTACTAAGTGATGCCCTTTAATTTCTTTATATCAGTGACTGAAGAAACAAGGTTACTCCTTATTACCCTGACTCTCATCCCCACATGACTCTACATCCCCGAACCTATGCTCATATCCTGAAGCCCACCTCCCCCAATCCTTTCCACTGGTCTCTGGAGCTCATGTTATTCCTGCATCAGAAAAAAATTCCATATGTCATAACTCTGTATATCCTAATTCCCTTTTTATTATTTTGTTTTTTCAAATTAACTTTTATTGGAGTATAGTTGATTTACAATGTTGTGTTAGTTTCCACCATGCAGCAAAGTGAATCAGTTATACAGATACTAAGTCTCTTTCTAAAACTGTCCTTTCATCTTCTTACTCTATCCCAAGCCTGACTTTTCCCTGAGAACATAGTTCCTCTGCAACTTCCTTCTTCACTGCTCTGTTATTTCACAAACCCCATGCTTGTACCATGGTCCTAGAGATGGGTACCCTCCTTGTTCCTCACTGGTGCTTCCAAACCACCCCTCCACCATCCTCCCTGACAACTTTCCCCCTCCCCCCCACATGTGCTCCTCCCAATCTCAAGTTGAGTTGCTTTGGCCCCAAACCTTAGAGGGATTTTTGATTTTTACTCTTTCTCTCTCAACTCCTCAGCAAATACTGTTGGGTCTATTTTCAAAATATGTCCAGAATTCAACCTTTTCCCACCACTTCCACTGCTGCCACCCTAGTCCAGTCATCACCGTCTCTCACACAGATTATTACATTTTCAGAAATGGTCTCGGGGCTTCCCTGGTGGCACAGTGGTTAAGAATCTGCCTGCCAATGCAGGGGACATGGGTTCAAGCCCTCCGGGAAGATCCCACATGCCGCGGAGCAACTAAGCCTGTGCGCCACAACTACTGAGCCTGTGCTCTAGAGCCCGCGAGCCACAACTACTGAGCCCACTGCCACAACTACTGAAGCCCGTGCACCTAGAGCCTGTGCTCTGCAACAAGAGAAGCCACTGAAATGAGAAACCCGCGCACTGCAACGAAAAGTAGCCCCCGCTCGCCACAACTAGAGAAAGCCCGCACACAGCAACGAAGACCTAACACAGCCAAAAGTAAATAAATAAAATAAATACATTTTTTTAAAAAAGAAAAGAAATGGTCTCCCTGCTAAGCCCCCTGTCCACAAACGACTTATTTATGACTCGAGAGGCCGGAGTAATACTTTTTTTGTGTGGTTTTTTTTTTTTTTTTTTTTTTGCGGTATGCGGGCCTCTCACTGTTGCGGCCTCTCCCGCTGTGGAGCACAGGCTCCGGACGCGCAGGCTCAGCGGCCACGGCTCACGGGCCCAGCCGCTCTGCGGCATACGGGACTCTCCCGGACCGGGGCACGAACCCACGTCCCCTGCATCGGCAGGCGGACCCCCAACCACTGCGCCACCAGGGAAGCCCCGGAGTAATACTTTTAAAACATGTCAATCCTTTTCAATTATGTGACTCATTTTCTCTTTATCGTCCAATGGCTTTTCCATTTCATTCAGAGCTAATACAAATCTCATACAGTGGCCTAAGCCTTGCTCTTGATCTAGTCTTCTGCTCTCTGTTATTGTCCTACTACTACCAACCTTGCTGCCTCCACTTCTCCCCCACTGGCATCCTTGCTCTTATTGGAACACATCACACAGGGGTTTTGTACCTCACCTCCTGATGCATGGAACAGTCAGTGATCCTCTTGGCTCTCTGCTGCACTTCCTGCAGGTCACTGCTCAATTCACCTCATCAGTGAAGGGTTTGCCAATAACCTTCTATGAAGTAACAGTTTCCTTCACCAGCATTCTCTAGCCAATGCATCCTAAGGTCTATTTCTCCCTAGCATTTATCACATTTGACACTTTGCGTACTTATTTATTTTTCTTTCATTTCCACTGGAATGTAAACTCTGGGAGGACGGGGACTATATCATTCCTATTCACTCTTCTATATGGAGTCCAAGGAGTCCCTGACATATAATAAACATTCAATAAATACTGTTGAATAAGTGAAAAGTATATTCAACTATGTCATTTATTTTTAACTAAGCACTATTGTGTCCCACATCCATTTAATGAGCTAGTTATACTTGTATAACTTGTATAACTTGGATGCCAGTGGGGGATGAGCTTGTATAACATATATATATATATATATAAAACTTGTATAACTTCTGAAGTGATCTTGGAATTTCAGAAACTTATTAGTCAGTACTCCCTAGCTTCACTTTGTCAAAGTAAGTGTGATTTTTTTTTACAAAGGAGAAAACCCAGTTGGAAATTCACTTGATATATCTACTTCCAAATAAAAATAAAGCGTATGTAGCGTATAAATCTCCCAACTGTTTTATCAGACCCTAATGCCAGCAAAACAGTTTACAGCATCTCAATATACGTATAGCTATTTAATTATGTTTTATATACACATGTGATATAATAGTATATGCATTTTTGGAAAAATACCAAAATAGAAATGGAAAAGAAGGTAATCATCAACTTAACATTATTTTAAATAATGTTGCCACTAATGTACATTAAAAGCTTTTTATTTCCAATTATAGAGGTTTGTTTTCATGTTCTAGATGCTTAGTTTTTTAGTGTCTTATAATTTTTTATGGCTTGAAAGGTTTATTAGTTAATATCTCAAGGCAAATTATACCTTCAGGTCAAAGGTCACTGTGAACAGTAATGAATGTAAATTCATTCTTCTAGTAGTATTCTCCAGGATTTGTATTTTTTTAAAACTTGGATCAGAAACAATTGACATTGTTTTCCTTCCTATCTCAGATGAGAAACCCTTGCTAGAGGTGCCAGCTCTGCCACTTTATTGTTCTTCGCTTGTGCTTGAATTTTTCGTATCTTCACTCTAATGTTACTTTTCAGATATCTTACTAGGTCACATCCATTTTCAAAGGGTTAGATTGGTTAAAACTAGACAAAATAATCAGTCTTAACTAGGCACACAAAAGCTACAGACTGTCTCAAGATGCTTTAGATGAACAGAGGTGGGAGGGCATGGCTACTATAATCCCTCTCATTATGGAACTCTACCATTGCCCTCAAAGTAGTTCACATACCAGCTGTGACATGTGACCAATATAGGGTGACAAAATTACTCAAATTAATCTAAAAATATCAATAAAGCTTAATTTCTTATTTTTAGAATTAAAATAAATAGCAGTATAAACTGCATTTTCACAAAGTGAATATCTTGCAAGCCTGTTGGATTACACACAATCCACTCTGGAGAACAAAAGTATCATTTAATGTGGTTGTATTAAGGTGTTGTGTGAAAGTCCAAGTGGATCAATAGATATTTGAACAGTTATTTAACATAAATAAAACTTTAAAGAAGTTAGTGTATATCAGTCTAATTGTTGTGTCATTAAAATGCCATGAAGAGTAAGATGTCTGGATGGAATTGTAGGAATCTAAACAACACTTTTGAGGTGAGTATGAAGTATATTCTGGGCCTGGGGAAGGGAGCAGTAAATATCTTTTCATCAGTTGAACTAATTCATATCTTTTGTTCTTCGAAAATGAGAGTAACAGATGTCCACTAATACTTAGGGGCTCTGCACTGACCCTCCATAAGGTTTTGAAATCTTTCCTCTGTGTAGAACCCAGATTCGTACACAAATAAAAGGTCCTTAAGCTCATTCACTGCTGATGATGGCAGATTCTGCTCATACCCAAGTACAGAGGAATTATATATCTCTAGTAACATTTTTATGTTTCTACTAACATTTTCTATTGGCTTGTATAGCATTCCAAACACATTTTATTTTCTAACCACTACATCAATGATAAACATTCTGTTATGGATTGAATTGTGTCCCATCACAAATTTATATGTTGAAGTCCTAACCTCTAGTGCCTCATAATGTGACCTTATTTGGAGATATGGTCTTTACAAAGATAAGCAAATTAAAATGAGGATATTAGGGTGGGCTGTAGTCAAAGATGACCGCTATCCTTACAGTAAGAGGAAATTTGGACACAGACATGTATAGAAGGAAGATGATGTGAAGAGAGACAGGCAGAAGACGGCCATCTCCAAACCCAGGAGAGGGGCCTGGAACAAATCCTTCCCTCACAGCCTGCAGAAGGAACCAACCCTGCTGATTCCTTGATTTCAACTTACAGCCTCCAGAACTGTGAGATAATAAATTTCAGTTGTTTAAGCCACCCACTCTGTGGTACTACATTATGGCAGCCCAAGCAAACTAATACACAATCTTAGAGTAGTTTCAAGGTCTCATATCTACTTTATGTCCTTGCCATCCTCTCCCCAACCTGCCATACAAATCTTCATTTGCGTAACTGGTTTGTTTTCTGCTTTGCATCTCAGAACTGTCTGTTCCTTAATATTTTCTGACATTGTGGTATTCTGTCTCTTTCTATATATATCACCACAGTTGCTCCTTGCTTCCAAACGTGGTTCAAACCCAATCCACATTTAACCACTCACTGTACTTAATGTAATTACTGATATATTTGCGTTTGAATCAACTATCAAAAACCATATACTTTCTAATTTCCCCCACCTTTTCTTCATTCCTTTCTCCTCCTTTTGGTTTTTTAAACATAGCCCGTTTCCCCTGTATCAGCTTATACATACTTTAAACTTCGTTGAGTATTAATTTTAGTGATTACAATATTGATCACTGATTCATTAGAGTCTATCAAAAATTAGTACTTTAATCACTTCCAGAATGACACAAAGAGCATAGAATAACTCCTTTCACTATTTCTCATATTTTGTGTTACCATTTTTATGTAATTTTATAATTTATATATATTTTAGACCACACACCAAAGTATTTAAATTTTATTTTTATTTTTTAAATGGCCACTATTCATTTAATTTTTTGGTAATACTTTATTTCTTCCTGCTTCCATATGAGTTCTTTTTTTTTGTTCTTAGATTTTTTTTTTAACATCTTTATTGGAGTATAATTGCTTTACAATGGTGTGTTAGTTTCTGCTTTATAACAAAGTGGATCAGTTATACATATACATATGTTCCCATATCGCT
>NC_041234.1:9778325-9779898 GCF_002837175.3 Physeter macrocephalus
TTCATTAGGTCCCATTTGTTTATTTTTGTTTTTATTTCCATTTCTCTAGGAGGTGGGTCAGAAAGGATCTTGCTGTGATTTAGGTCATAAGAGTGTTCTGCCTATGTTTTCGTCTAGGAGTTTGATAGTTTCTGGCCTTACATTTAGGTCTTTAATCCATTTTGAGCTTATTTTTGTGTATGGTGTTAGGGAGTATTCTAATCTCATACTTTTACATGTACCTGTCCAGTTTTCCCAGCACCACTTATTGAAGAGCCTGTCCTTTCTCCACTGTACATTGCTGCCTCCTTTATCAAAGACAAGGTGACCATATGTGCATGGGTTTATCTCTGGGCTTTCTATCTGGTTCCATTGATCTATATTTCTGTTTTTGTGCCAGTACCATACTGTCTTGATTACTGTAGCTTTGTAGTATAGTCTGAAGTCGGGGAGCCTGATTCCTCCACCTCCCTTTTTCTTTATCAAGATTGCTTTGGCTATTCGGGGTCTTTTGTGTTTCCATACAAATTGTGAATTTTTTTGTTCTAGTTCTGTGAAAAATGCCAGTGGTAGTTTGATAGGAATTGCATTGAATCTGTAGATTGCTTTGAGTAGTAGAGTCATTTTCACAATGTTGATTCTTCCAATCCAAAAACATCGTATATCTCTCCATCTATTTGTATCATCTTTAATTTCTTTCATCAGTGTCTTATAATTTTCTGCATACAGGTCTTTTGTCTCCTTAGGTAGGTTTATTCCTAGATACTTTATTCTTTTTGTTGCAGTGGCAAAGGGGAGTGTTTTCTTAATTTCACTTTCATATTTTTCATTATTAGTGTATAAGAATGCCAGAGATTTCTGTGCATTAAGTTTGTATCCTGCTACTTTACCAAATTCGTTGATTGTATGCCTATTTTTCTACAGGGTTTTTATCATAAATGGGTGTTGAATTGTGTCAAAAACTTTCTCTGCATCTATTGTGATGATCAGATGGTTTTTCTCCTTCAGTTTGTTAATATGGTGTATCACGTTGATTGATATGCATATATTGAAGAATCCTTGCATTCCTGGAATAAACCCCACTTGATCATGGTGTGTGATCCTTTTAATGTGCTGTTGGATTCTGTTTGCTAGTATTTTGTTGAGGATTTTTGCATCTATGTTCATCAGTGATATTGGCCTGTAGTTTTAATGCTTTATCAGTTTTATCTTCTCAAAGAACTAGCTTTTAGTTTTATTGATCTTTGCTATCGTTTCTGTCATTTCTTTCTGATCTGACCGTTATGATTTCTTTCCCTCTGCTAACTCTGGGGTGTTTTTGTTCTTCTTTCTCTAATTGCTTTAGGTGCAAGGTTAGGTGGTTTATTCGAGATGTTTCCTGTTTCTTAAGGTAGGATTGTATTGCTATAAACTTCCCTCTTAGAACTGCTTTTGCTGCATCCCATAGGTTTTGTGTCATCATGTCTCCATTGTCATTTGTGTCTACGTATTTTTTGATTTCCTCTTTGATTTCTTCAGTGATCACTTCGTTATTAAGTAGTGTATTGTTTAGCCTCCCTGTGTTTGTATTTTTTACAGATCTTTTCCTGTAATT
>NC_041234.1:9780596-9782665 GCF_002837175.3 Physeter macrocephalus
GTCTTTGTTTTAAAGTCTATTGTGTCTGATATGAGAATTGCTACTCCAGCTTTCTTTGGATTTCCATTTGCATGGAATATCTTTTTCCATCCCCTCACTTTCAGTCTGTATGTGTCTCTAGGTCTGAAGTGGGTCTCTTGCAGACAGCATATATATGGGTCTTGTTTTTGTATCCCTTCAGCCAGTCTGTGTCTTTTGGTGGGAGCATTTCATATGAGTTCATTTTGATCTGCCTAAGTATTTCCCTTAATACTTTTATTGTTGCATATCCTCTAGAGATGATTCCACTCACTTTTTGTATCTCTGAAAATGTCTTTATCTTACCTTACTATTTGAAGGGCAGTTTTTTCTGGGTATAACGTTCTCTGCTTGCAGTTTTCTCTTTCATATTTTGAAGACTCATTCCACTGCCTTCTGGCTTTGACTGTTAATGTTGAGATGTTAGCTGTTAGTCCTAATTTTGCCCCTTTAAAGTCACTGTGTCTTTGACCCTCTTGTTGCTTTTATGATTTTACTATTTTTTGGCATTTTTACTATGATAAAACTTGGAGTGATTTTCTTTGTATTTTTCCTTCTTGGTGTTTGGGGTGTTTCTTGAATCTGTGGCTTGATGTCCATGAATTTGGGGGAAATTCTTAGTCATTATTTATTCAAATATTGCTCTTGTCCCTTTCTGTCTCTTTCTTCTTTCTGAGATTTCTGTTACTCATATGTTAGACCGTTTCCCCCGTGTCCTTTATGATTCTTATGATTTCATTTGTATTTTCTACCCCTTGTCTCTCTCCATTCTTCAGCATGCATTTTTTCCCAGTGATCTATCTATCTTCCTGTTTGTTTGCCTAACCTTTTTTATCAACTGTATCTCATGTGCTGTTAAACACGTTCATGGAGTTCTTGATTTCATTTTTTGCCTTTTTTCTAGTTCTAGAGATTTTAATTTTTTTCATTGTGTGCTGTTCTCTGCTGAAACTCTCTATGCTGTCAACTATTTTCTTGAGCATATTAATTACAGTCATTTTAAAGTCTGACAACCTCAATATCTGGATCTCCTGGGCTCTGCTTCATTTGTCCTCTTGCTTTTTTGTTCATCTGGCCTAATTTTCATATATGCTGTTTATTTTTTATGGATTGTGGGACATTATATAGAAAATGCAGTAGAAATAATTTGAATCACTGAATGATTTCCTCCTGAGAGAACTTGCTTTAGGTTCCAGCACATGTGATGTTTGGGGCAAGTAAATGAGCAATCTTAAATCCTGCTGATTCATAACAGGTCTTTAGTATTTGTACAGGCTACTCTATTTCTATGTCACTCTTAGTTCTTTGGCCATCACAACTGTATGTCTGGAGTTATTGTCAGGGACCCTCATCCTTTGTGGGCCGCAACCTCAGTTTTTGCCCTGTTAGCTATATAAAACCACTAGAAGCTCTGCTCACCTTCCCATCCTCTCAGTCACTGCTTCCTGCTTGCCTTCTCAGTTAGGAAATGCAGCATGGGATTTGAGGCTTCCTACTCTGGATTTCCTTCTCTCTGGTGTCTTAACCCTTGAGGTCTTCACTGCCTTGGTATTTCTCCAATGTCTTCAAGCAGAGACCTAGAGATGTGTTTCCTTCTCTATGTTTATTATAGTTGTTCTAAAATAATACAGTTAATTACCCTCAGGGATAAGCATACTTCCTATTTTGCAAGTTAGATTAAAAACCTCATATAGAGATAAAGGAAATGGTATTTATGTCTCATATTTACTTTCACTCAAAGTTCTGAAGAATAATGTAGCAAGTTAAGGGGTAATATCAGATCTTGAGTGAGTTCTCAAAATATTCATCCTTCTTATGTCCGTGGAAATTAAAATTACTGTTGTGAAAAAAACACCATTTGAAACTAGCTTACACAAATGTTATATTAGAGCCATTTTAGTATGGTAATCAAAATTGCATAGCATGGGGCTTCCCTGGTGGCGCAGTGGTTGAGAATCCGCCTGCCGATGCAGGGGACGCGGGTTCGTGCCCTGTTCCGGGAAGATCCCACATGCCGCGGAGCGGCTGGGCCCGTGAGCCATGGCCGCTGA
>NC_041234.1:9782688-9784881 GCF_002837175.3 Physeter macrocephalus
ACAGAAAAAAAAAAAAAAAAAAAAAAAAAAAAAAAAAATTGCATAGCATGGATAAATTTAGAGGGCTTAATTTTTATTTGCTATTGGTCTTTTTTTTAAATGTATTTTTCTCAGTATTCTTTCCTACTAAATGGGTATTTTGTATTGTCTTAAAAGATGATTTTTAGTTAGTTAATTCCTTATATGCATGCTTGATTGGAAAAAATATTGATTTCATGATTTTGTATAAGGAAAAACAAATGCAAAATGAAATGAGAAAGAAATGGTTTGATAATAAAAGGCTTCATAAATATAAATAATGCTAAAGAAAAAGAATTCAAAGCTATCTCAGAAGCACTAATTATTATAGTTATATTTTAAGATACTTATCTGGTCTTCTTAACATTAAGTCCCTTTATTTAAGTTCATCTTCTAGTTTTCTACCAGATTAATTATCTAAAAACTTCTAATCTTATCTTCAAATTGCTGTCAGTTTCCTGGTAAATAAACATACACTCCTCCAGTTCCATACAGAAACACATTTCTTTGCAGTGTAATTCTCTCCTATCTGTATCTGTAACCCTCTCTACTACCATTTTCCCCTAAAAACGCTATGTTTTAACGTCTCCCCACGTTTCTACATTTCATAATCCTGTTGCTTCTTTTGAATCGCCTTTATCCCACTCTTTACTCAGGAACCTCCTACTCATTTGTATGCCCCAACAATACATCACCTTGCCTCATTTTCCAAGAAAAGTTTAGTTATCCACCTCTCTTTTACATTCATGGCACTAGGTATAAATTAGAGTGATAGAATTGCTAATATTTTTAGCATTTCCTATATGGTAGTCAGTGGCAAATGATTTACACAGCAATCACAGGATTTGCAATATTGTCTTGTGATACATTTATATCTGTCCACATTACTAGATATTCATAAGTTTTTGTGTTGTTTCCTGTGCATGCTCAGTGAAGAGAAAGACAAATTAAGACACAGAAAGACATAATAATTTCAGAAGTATTAATACCAAGATTTCAAAGTTTTAATCTTGTGTGATAGGATTAGAAATCATTTTCTTTCCTTTTTTTTTCTAAATTTTCTTCTATGGACCTCATTTAAAAAAAAATCTTAGCAGGAAGCCAGTGGATTTTTAAAAAATAAACTGCTCACAAGAAAGACTATAATATCAGTTATTTGGATGTTAGTGTGAATTTATATCAACTTGCAACAATCTTTAGGAGCAGAGAGCTTTACCTCTTAATATGTAATTAAAGGCTTTGATCCTTTTAGAAGAATTTTGGGTGTCAGAAAGCAAGTAGGTTTTCGTTGTCTGTGTTAATAGACTCCTTGAAACTATCAGATTCTATTTTTACTCTTCTATAGATCAAATTCCTTGTAAACATATATGGCGTCTTTTATCTCATTTTGATTTTTCCACAAGCAACCAGAACCCATCCTAAGAATGATGCTGACCGAACTCTCCATTTATTACCTATTTTGTATCTGAGTGTTTTACGATTTGAAATTGTTCCCTAAGGATCCTCCTTTTTCTTGCACTTTTAACTCTTAGGAGAGTTATCCATAACTTTTAAGGTCTATAAGACTTTCGTAATTCCAATTACTTCTCTAAACCAAAAAGACTCTAGTGCATCATCAAAAGCTATTCTGAAGTCTGATACCTGGATAACATTCTTTTCTATGTTAATGCATTTGTCAGAGATAATTTGTGAATGTCATTTGAAGTCATTCAATTTAGTGGTTAAATAGGACACCCTCAAAATTTAAAGAAGGCAGATTTTGAAACAATCAATCCACTCAGGATCTGTTTACCAGAAAACTACTAGAGCTAATCAATGAATGTGGTAAAGTAGCAGGATACAAAATTAATGCACAGAAATCTCCTCTGGCATTCTTATACACTAATGATGAAAAATTTGAGAGTGAAATTAAGAAAACACTCCCATTTACCACTGCAACAAAAAGAATAAAATATCTAGGAATAAACCTACCTAAGGAGGTAGAAGATCTGTATTCTGAAAACTACAAGACACTGATGAAAGAAATTGAAGAAGACACAAACAGATGGGACGATATAACATGTTCTCATGGATTGGAAGAATTAATATTGTTAAAATGACTCTACTACCCAAAGCAATCTACAGATTCAATGCAATCCCTATCAAATTACCACTGTCATTTTTTACAGAACTAGA
>NC_041234.1:9785006-9785505 GCF_002837175.3 Physeter macrocephalus
AGATCAATGGAACAGGATAGAAAGCCCAGAGATAAACCCACACACATATGGTCACCTTATCTTTGATAAAGGAGGGAAGGGTATACAGTGGAAAAAAGACAGCCTCTTCAATAAGTGGTGCTGAGAAAACTGGACAGGTACATGTAAAAGTATGAAATTAGAACACTCCCTAACACCATACACAAAAATAAACTCCAAATGGGTTACAGACCTAAATGTAAGGCCAGACACTATCCAACTCTTAGAGGAAAACATAGGCAGAACACTCTATGACCTAAATCACAGCAGGGTCCTTTTTGACCCACCTCCTAGAGAAATGGAAATAAAAACTGCAATAAACAAATGCTACCTAATGAAACTTCAAAGCTTCTGCGCAGCAAAGGATACCATAAACAAGACCAAAAGACAACCCTCCGAATGGGAGAAAATATTTGCAAATGAAGCAACTGACAAAGGATTAATATCCAAAATTTATAAGCAACTCATGCAGCTCAATAAC
>NC_041234.1:9785637-9813682 GCF_002837175.3 Physeter macrocephalus
AGGAGAACAGTATGGAGGTTCCTTAAAAAACTAAATATAGAACTACCGTATGACCCAGCAATCCCAGTACAGGGCATATACCCTGAGAAAACCATAATTCCAAAAGAGTCATGTACCCCAGTGTTCATTGCAGCTCTGTTTACAATAGCCAGGACATGGAAGCAACCTAAGTGTCCATCGACAGATGAATGGATAAAGAAGATGTGGCACATGTATACAGTGGACTATTACTCAGCCATAAAAAGAAACGAAATTGAGTTATTTGTAGTGAGGTGGATGGACCTAGAGTCTGTCATACAGAGTGAAGTAAGTCAGAAAGAGAAAAACAAATACCGTATGCTAACACATATATATGGAATCTAAAAAAAAAAATGGTCATGAGGAACCTAGGGGCAAGACAGGTATTAAGACACAGACCTACTAGAGAATGGACTTGAGGATATGGGGAGGGGGAAGGGTAAGCTGTGACAAAGTGAGAGAGTGGCATGGACATATATACACTACCAAACGTAAAATAGATAGCTAGTGGGAAGCAGCCACATAGCACAGGGAGATTAGCTCGGTGCTTTGTGACCATCTAGATGGGTGGGATAGGGAGGGTGTGAGGGAGGGAGATGCAAGAGGGAAGAGATATGGGAACATATGTATATGTATAACTGATTCACTTTGTTATAAAGCAGAAACTAACACACCATTGTAAAGCAATTATACTCCAATAAAGATGTAAAAAAGAACAAACAACCCAATCGAAAAATGGGCAGAAGAGCTAAATAGACATTTCTCCAAAGAAGACATACAGATAGATGGCCAAGAGGCACATGAAAAGATGCTCAACATCGCTAATTAGAGAAATGCAAATCAAAAGTACAATGAGATATCACTTCATACAAGTCAGAATGGCCATCATCAAAAAGTCAACAAACGATAAGTGCTGGAGAGGGTGTGCAGAAAAGAGACCCTCCTACACTGTTGGTGGGAATGTAAATTGGTACAGCTACTATGGAGAACAGTATGGAGGTTCCTTAAAAACAGTAAAAATAGAGCTACCATATGATCCAGCAATCCCACTCCTGGGCATATATACAGAGAAAAACATGGTTTGAAAGGATACAAGCACCCCAATGTTCACTGCAGTATTGTTTACAAATAGCCAGGACATGGAAGCAACCTAAATGGCCATCAACAGAAGAATGGATAAAGAAGATGTGTTACACATATACAATGGAATATTACTCAGCTGTAAAAAAGAATGAAATAATGCCACTTGCAGCAACACGGATGGACCTGGAGATTATCATACTGAGTGAAGTAAGTCAGACAGAGAAAAGACAAATACCATATGAGATAGCTTATATGTAGAATCTTAAAAAAATGATACAAATGAACTTATTTATAAAACAAACAAAAAAAACAGAAACAGACTCACAGACATATAATGAACTTATGGTTACTGGCAGGGAATGTTAAGGGGGAGGGACAAATTGGGAGTTTGGGATTGACATGTACACACTGCTATATTTAAAACAGATAATCAACAAGGACCTACTGTATAACACAGGGAACTCTGCTCAATAACCTAAATGGGAAAAGAACTTGAAAAAGAATAGATACATGTATATGTATAACTGAATCACTTTGCTGTACACCTGAAACTAACACAACATTGTTAATCAACTATACTCTAATATAAAATAAGTTTTTAAAAAAATTAGTGTATCAGGGCTTACACTTGAGAGAATTAATAAAAAGCCTATATGTGTGTTATATCTATCAATATGTACAGTATTAAAACTGAAACTGAGATATGGTTTAATAAACTGTTTAGAGCTGTGATGCATCTGAGCTTTTACAAGTTAGCCTGCCATAGTTTTGTGGATGCTGGCAAAAGAGAAATGAGGAAGGAAACAACTCACATTAATAGTGGTCAGAGTACTGTAATTTTCTTTTACCAATTCTGAGTGCCACTTCCCACAGGTCAACATGAAGAGTGCCAGATGACATGAGCACATGCAGTGTGAGTCATGTTACAGGAGAGGAACCTTGAGTTTAGGAGCCCATTTTTTTTTATAATGGGCAGTAAGCATAACTGCTCTTTGCAATTGAGGAAGACATTATCTCTGTCTCCCAGGCTGTTTACTACATAAACATCCTTGAAAAAGTAGTCCAGAACAAAGGGAGTGAGTGCCTCCACTCACAAGCAAGTGCAGAAACATGACAGACCCATAGGTAATTATCTTCCAACCCATTCATGTTAACATAAATAACTCATTTTATGAAAAGTAACTTTTCTGAAACAAAATTAGTGAGAAGAGTGTTTTACAATTTGATTTACAATTTTGCAGATCTATTTAACACCTGGTTAAAATAAAAGGAGCAACCTAGATGTCTAATAGTAGATGGCAAGTCAAATTAAGATACAATACAGGAAGTAAATAAATTCTTTTAAGACTGAGGTAGATCTATATGTGTTGATATGACAAAATGCTCAAAATATATCAAGTATACGTGTGTGTGTGTATAATGCATGGTTTGGAAACTAATGCACATATATGTATATGTCTATGTGTCTACTTGAAACAAAAGAATTACCAACAGTAGTATTTTTGTGGTTGAAGTCCAGAAAAGGAGGGGATCTTTTTTTGGTTTTTAGTTTAATCTTCTTTGCTTTGATTTCTTTTATAATGATCATGTCGAGTTTTTAATAACCGAAAAATGCAAATCTGTCCCCTCATTGTCCAAATCCCTTCAGTGCATTTTCTTTGCCCATAAGATAAAGGCCTTACTCCTTATCCAAGGTCCACCATGATGCTGCTACCCCAATCTCTGCATCCTTGGCTCTGTACCACTTTCTGCCCCTGTGTTTTACTCCTCTTTCAGAACTACTTTTTAACTCCTTCCACTAGAATGCAAGCTCCACACAGGCAGGAACTATAAAATCAATTGTAATACCTCCCCCCACCCCCAAAATAGTACCTAGAACATAGAAGGTACTCAAATGTGTGTTGTGTGAACAAATTCATTGATTAATTAACTGTTCCAGTTCTCCATCAGTTTAACAGGGCAGGGCCTTCTTTTTAAATAGAACACTTTCCACTTTACTCCATGTAACTGTCTCTTTCACATCTTAATGGCCTCAACTTCAATACTTCTGTTAGGAAGACTTCTTGACATTGCAAATCTGGTTAGGTCTGTCTGGCTTTATGCTCCTACAATATCCTCTATTTATCCCTCTTAACACTCAGCACAGTGATAATCCTGTAATTACAACCCCAACTACCACCACCACCAATCCTTCCAGCTCACTCTGTACCCTCACTATCACTCCTTAACTACATCTAAACCTCTACTCTGTTTATATTATATATTTCTGTACCCACCATCACACGCCTCATACTCACCCCTCAAGTAAGTGCACTTCCCCTCTTACCCAGCATAGTTTCCAGAGTCCCTCACTATAACAAATTCCTTACCATCACTAATTCACTTGCTCCTCAGTACTTCCACTGCACTTGCTTGGCAAAATGCTACACCCTGCACATGATCTCTTGACCCATTTGCACTTGGCTTTCTAAACAATTTTCTTCTTGAAATAAGACACTCTTTCTCCTGTGTCATCAGTTATTTCTTCCCTAATATATAGGTACAGAAAATTTTACCAAAACAGTTATCTATAGTTGCTGTCTCAACCTCCTCACCTTCTGTTCTTTCCCAAATCCATTCCATCAAGGCTTTTCTGTCTCTTCTACTTCACTGAAACTGTTGTTATCAAGGTCAAGAACAATCTCCATGTTCCTAGTCCTCACTAAGCGACATTTCACCAAAATATTAACTCTTCCATTTCTGAAATACTTTCTCCTTTTGGCTTCTAAGAGCCTTTCCTCCCCACTAACAGGCAGCTTCTTTGATTCTGCTGCCGAATCTTTAAATGTTGGTTTGGTTGCTCCATGACTTGGTCTTGACCTCCCTTCTCATTCTTACCTACTCTCCCTTCTTAGATTATTTAACTCAGTCCCAAGACTTTAAATACCATTTCCCCAAATACATGTCTACAACCCTGACTTGTCCCTGGACAAAACATTTGTATATCAAACTGTCTATTTACCGTTTACTACTTTTAAGGTTTTCTTTTTGATTTTCAAAAACTCTTAACTGTAACATATTCTTGATTACTGGAGCATACCCCAAGATCAACCTGCTGTCTGCACAAGCCCTCCCCTTATCACTCAGCCAGAGGCACAACCGTCCACCCAGCTGCTCAAGTGACGACATCTAGAAATTATTCGTACTTCTCATTCCCTCACATTAGAAAGTTTTATTCATTCCACCTCTAAAATATATCCCCAATTTTTGAAGTTTTCTCCATCTTCTTTTCAGTTCAAATATACTATCATCTCTAACCTGGAATAGAATGATTGATAGTCTCTTGATTGTTTCACTCTTGCCTCTGGTAATTTCCATTAACTACATAGCACCCAAATCAATCCTCTTGAAAATACAAATAACATTATGTTACACCACAGAATCAAATTCTCTATGTTTCCCAATATAATTAGAATATATTCCAAAATCTTTGCCCAGTCATATAAGGCTCTATATTATTCAGTCCTTGTCTATCTCTCTAAAATTATTTCTTCGTACTCCCCTGCTGCTTCCCACATTCCAGCCACACTGACCTTGTTTCCATTTCTCTAGCATGCTAACCTTCTGATGTCTCAGCACAACCTCTATAGTTTCTATTTCCTGAAAATTCCATGGCTGATTCAGTCTCATTTTGAATTCTTATCTAAGCCAATTATGGTTTATGCAAGAAGAACCCAGATCACTGGGTTCCTAGCTAACCCAGTGATCTCTACTGTTTTCTTCATAACACTTATCCATGCCTAAAATTTCATTTTTTTCTCTGCCTCCCCCACCATAAGTAAAGACTTTTTATGTCTTGTTCAGTATATTTTTTAGCACACACAGCAATGCCTGATGTACCAAATAAATGATGGATGTATCAATTCAATGATTGTTTTCCTGCTAGATCCTAAGGTCTATTTTGGCAGGACTGTTTCTCATTTGCTCAGAGCTGCATCCTCAAAACCTAACATAAACTTATGCACCTAGTGGGTGCTTAATAATATGTGTTGAATTGATACATAAATAAATGAAAAGTTTAAAGATGCGGCTCTTAACAAGATCTTGCCTTTGTTAATGCTTCAGTTTTATTTTGCCATCCAGGTACCAACATGCAGGCCATTATCCTGCTTAAAAAAAACCAAAAACCAAACAAACAAAAAAACTTTAATAGAAGCTTTCTACTGTTCTAGGAGAAGTTATAACTTTGACCATAGATACAAGGCCTTCCATGAATCATGGCTTTTAATACATTTATAATTTTATTTCTTACAAAAATAGTTCCAGGAAATAATCTCAGCCAGGAATGCTTTTCCTCCCTACTTCTCTCTTTCTCTCTCTACTTGCTGATCTCTTGATCTTTCTTTAAAAATTGTTAAAGTATACAGTAAATGATTTTATGCCTGGGTCCTTTATTAGAATATAAGTCCATATAGGGCAAGGACAATTTTACATGGCTTTAAAAAAAGGCATCTCCAGGATATGTTATATCAATGTAGATTTTATAGTACTTCACTGGTAAACTTCTATAATGCATAAATTGTTACTCGAAGACTTAATTTGTACTTCAAAATAAAAGACCTGTTTTTCCTTATTAAATTATGACCTTGCCACAAAGATCCAATCTTTATGTCTTCAGCATTTAGCATAAGGGCTGGCCTGAACTCAGTCTCTCGATAAGCATAGAAGAAAGGGAGAGAGGGAAAGAGAAGACACAGAAGAATGAAATATTTTACCATCATCTGAAACATATTTTGCAATTATTTTGGATATCAATCATCTTAGTACTCTCAACGTTTTCTGACTTTTTCATGTTTTTCTTTTCTCCATTTCAATCCTGATTTCAGCAGATGCCCTCTTCTATCCTGTAAAATGTATCACTCCTCCTTTGAGGAACTCATTCATTTCTTAGTCTAAAGGCCCAGTTCAAAGACTCGAATCAAGATAGCAGAACAGGAGGATGCAGAACTCACCTCTGCCCAAGAACACATCAAAAATACATCTACATGTCACACAATTCTCACTGAGAACTAAGTGAAGATTAGCAGAAAGACCCCTGTACAACCAAGGCTGTAAGAAGGATACACACAGAATTGGGTAGGAAAGGAAGAGAAATAATCAGGTTGGGACCTGTGTCCTGGGAGGAAAACTCAGAGGAAAAAGGGAGTTACATGGGCAGAAACTCTCCCTGGGTAGTGAGTGGTTTGAGCCACATATTAGGCACTCCAACCCTGGGGTCCTACAAAGGGAAGACAAGCCCCCTTGGCCGGACGGAGGGCTGGTGGGACTGCCAGGAGGGCTATAGGAAGTCTGGTCTCCACTTGTGAGGAGAACATGAATACTTAGTTGCTCCCAAAGCAGGGCAGAAAAGGTAGACTGAAGCCATTCAGGTGGCTGACTGGTTTTCCACAACCATGTCGGCATGGACCCCAGCCTGAACCGACCAAACACTTTAGCAAACACTTGCCTCATGTCACTGCTCCACACTGGAGTGAGGGCTGCCAGAACTGAGAAAAAAACTCAGCTGTGAGACGCTGAGGTGGGCTTAAACCCTAAGCTGCATCTGAGCAGGGAGAGGGCAGCCACTACTGGCAATTGTACAGGTGGCCCATCAGAAGCAGTCCAGATCCGTGATGTTAGCTAGACTGCCACAACCCAAGACCTGACCCTCATCAAACATTAACACCCACTCCTCTTGTTCCAGCACTAAACCCCTCTGGGGCGAGGCTGCCAATGTTGGGAGGGGGAAAGCACATGCATAAAGGGAACTGAGCCAGCTTGGACCTGAACATCAGGGCTTCTGCTCAAGCAATGTGGGGCCGGACCCCACCCCCAATAGGGCAGTGACAGCCACTGAGCAGAGGGGACGTACTAGCCCCTCCATCTCCTGCCCCACCTCCTAACAAGGCGAGAGCTGCCAGCACACCCTTAGGAAAGACATGACTTGTGTTCACTTCAAATACATATTTCACAAAACTGACCTAAAAGAAAAGTTAAAATGTCTTCTCTAAGTGGAAAAGAAAAGACTATAACAAGAAGTACATATCTCTAGGAAAGGAAAAATCCTACTGTTAAAGGCAAATATGTAATAAAGGCCGAGGATCCACCACTTAAATAAGCTAGCATGAAGATTAAAAGAGAAAAAAATTGTAAAATCAAGTATAACTAAAGTAATCAGTAAAGCGATAAACATAAAGATGTAAAATATGATGTCAAAAACGTATACATACACTAATATGTATAAAATGGATAACTAATAAGAACCTGCTGTATAAAAAAATAAAATTCAAAAATTCAAAAAAACCCCCACAAAATGTGGAGGAAGGAAGTAAAAACAAAGATCTTTTAGAATGTATTTGAACTTAAAGGACTATCTGTTTAAAACAAATAGACATAGGCCAACATATATGATGAATTCCATGGTAACCACAAATCAAAAACCTACAATAGATACACAGAAACGAGATAGAAAGGAACACAAACACATCACTAAAGAAAATCATTAAATCACTAGGGAGGAGAAACTAAAAGAGGAAAAAAACAGGGCAGAACTACAAAAACAACCAGAAAATAAGTAATGAAACAGCAATAAGTACATACCTATCAATAATTCCTTTAAATGTCAAGGGACTAAATGCTCCAATCAAAAGACACAGGTTGGCTGGATTAAAAAACAAGACCCACCTATATGCTGGTTACAAGAGACTCACTTCAGTGCTAAAGACACACACAGACTGAAAGTGAGAGGATGAAAAAAGATATTTCAAGCATATGGAAACAATAAGAAAGCTGGGGTAGCAATATTTGTATCAAACAAAATAGACTTTAAAATAAAGACTGTTACAAGAAACAAAGAAAGACAGTACATAATGATCACGGGATCAACCCAATAAGAAGATATAACAATTGTAAATATATATACATCCACCATAGGAGCACCTCAATATAGAAGGTAAATGCCAACAGCCATAACAGGACAAATCAACAGTAACACAGTAATAGTGGGAGACTTTAATACCCCACTTACATCAATGGACAGATCATACAGGCAGAAAATCAATAAGTAAACAGTGGCCTTAAATGACATGACAGACCAGTTGGACATAAAAGATATCTATAGGACATTCCATCCAACAACAGCAGAATACACATTCTTTTCAAGTGCACATGGAACGTTTTCCAGGACAGATCATATGCTAGGCCACAAAACCAGTCCCAACAAATTTAAGATGATAGAAATTATATTAAGCATCCTTTTCTGACTATAACAGTATGAAACTAAAATCAATTACAGGAAGAGAAAAGCACAAACACGTGTTGACTAAACAACATGCTTATAATAAAACCAATGGTTCAGTGAAGAAATCAAAGAGGAAATTGGAAAATACCTAGAGACAAATGAACATGAAAACACAACTTTCCAAAATTTATGGGGTGCAGCAAAAAAGCAGTTCTAAGAGGGAGTTTATAGCAATATAGGCCTACATAAGAAACAAGAAAAACCTCAAATAAGGAAGCGAATCTACCATGTAAAGGAATTAGGAAAAGAACAAATAAAGCCCAAAGTCAGCAGAAGGAAAGAAATAATAAAGATCAGAGAGGCAATAAATAAAAGAGAGCAAAAAAAAAAAAAAAAAAAAAAAAAAAAAAAAAAAAAAAACAACACCACAAAAAAGAAGATCAGTGCAACCAAGACCTGGTTTTTTGAAAAGATAAACAAAATGGATGCGCCTTTAGGCAGGCTCATCAAGAAGAAAAGAGAGAGGACCCAAATAAACAAAATAAGAAATGAAAGAGGAGAAATAACAACCAATACCACAGAGAATCAAAAAATCCTAAGAGAATACTATGACCAGTTATATGCCAACAACCTGGAAGAAATGGACAAATTTCTAGAAACATACAACCTGCCAAGACTGAATTAGGAAAGAACAGACCAAATAATACCTAATACATGTCCTTCTCAAACTATTCTAAAAAAGAGGATGGAACACTCCCAAATTCCTATTATGAGGCCATCATTACCTTGACATCAAAACCAGACAAAGACACTACAAAAAAATTGCAGGCCTGTATTTCTAATGAATACAGATGCAAAAATCCTCAACAAAATATTAGTAAATTGAATTCAATAATATATATAAAGGATCATACACCATGATCAAGTGGAATTATCCAGTATTGCAAATCAATCAATGTGAAGCACTACATTAACAAAAGGAAGTATAAAAATCACATGATCATCTTGATACACACAGGAAAAGCTTTTGACAAAATTCAACAATGAGGTAACAGAAAGAGAAAGCAAAAAATCAATACTGTTTAAAACCACATCAAAAAAAATAAAATACCTAGGAATAAACTTAACCAAGAAGGTGAAAGACCTATACTCTGAAAACTATAAAACCTTTATTAAGAAATTTGAAAATGATACAAAGAAGTGGAAAGCTATCTCATGCTCTTGGATTGGAAGAATTAATACTGTTAAAAAGCTCTACATGGTTAATGTAATCTCTATCAAAATACCCATGACATTTTTCACAGTTCTAGAAAATATAATCTTAAAATTTATATGGAACCACAAAAGATGCCGAATTGCCAAACCAATGCCCAGAAAAAACAACAAAGCTGGAGGTATCTAGCTTCCTGACTTCAGACTATATACTACAAAGTCACAGTAATCATAACAGCATGGTACTGGCACAAAAACAGACAAATAGATCGTGGAACAGAATAGAGAGCCCAGAAATAAACCCATGCACTTAGGGTCAATTAATGTACAACAAAGAAGGCAAAAATATACAATGGAGAAAAGACAGTCTCTTCAATAGGTGGTGCTGGGAAAACTGGACATCTACATGTAAAAGAATGAGATTAGAAAGCATTTACTCACACTATATACAAAATAAACTCAAAATGGATTAAAGACTTAAATGTAAGACCTGAAACCATGAAACTCCTAGAAGAGAACGTGACACTCTGTGACATAAATCATAGCAATATTTTCTTTTGGATCTGTCTCATAAGGCAAAAGAAATAAAAGCAAATATAAATAAATGGGATGTAATTAAACTTAAAAGCTTTTACACATCAAAGGAAACCAGCGACAAAATGAAAAGATAGCCTACTGAATAGGAGAAAATATTTTCAAATGATATGACTGATAAGAGGTTAACATCCAAAATATATAAACAACTCATACAATACAATATCAAAAAAACAACCTGATTAACAACTGGGCAGAAGACATGAATAGACATTTTCCCAAAGAAGATATACAGATGTTCATCAGGCACATGAAAAAATTCTCAGCATCACTAATCATCAGAGAAATGCAGATCAAAACCACAATGAGATATCACCTCACATCTGTCAGAATGGCTATCATCAAAAAGAACATAAATAACCAATATTGCTGAGGATGTGGAGAAAAAGCAACCCTAGTACACTATTTGTGGAACTGTAAACTGGTGCGGCCACTATGGAAAACAGTATGGAGTTTCCTCAGAAAACTAAAAAAACTATCATGTGATCCAGCAATTTCACCTCTGGCTATATAGCTGAAGAAAACAAAAACACGAATTCAAAAAGATACATGCACCCCAATATTCACAGCAGCATTATTTACAATAGCCAGAATATGTAAGCAGCCTAAGTCACCACCGACAGAAGAATGGATAAAGATGGTGTGGTATGTGTATGTATGTAAGTATGCACACTCACACGCACATATATACACAAAGGAAATTACTCAGCCATAAAAAAAGAATGAAATTCTGAAAACTGCCACTACATGAATGGACCTAGAGAGTACTGTGCTTAGTGAAATAAGTCAGACAGAGAAAGACAAATACTGTATGTTATAACTTATATGTGGACTCTAAAACATAAAACGAATGTATATAAGAGAAACTGAATCAGATATAGATAACAAACTAGTGGTTACCAGTGGGGTGAGGGTAGGGGGGAGGGGCAAAATAGGGGTATGGAATTAAGAGACACAAACTATCATGTATAAACAATGAAATACAGCCATTATTTTGTCATAACTTTAAATCATCTATAAAAATACTGAATCACTATATTGCACACTTAAAACTAAGATTATGAATCAACTATACTTCAATAAAAAATAAAACATAAAGATCCAGTTCAATCCCGCTTTCTATATTTGGCGGAATCAGAAATGCACCCACATTTATTCCTGACTAGTAGTCAGAACTTCTTCCATTGTTACTGTTTATTTTATAGACAGGGAAAATCACATACACCATCTTTGGCTTTTGGCATACCCTCAGATCTATGCTATATTATAAATTTGACTCTGCTGTTTCTTTGTCATGGATATATCTAATCCTGATACAGCTTTAGTGTACAATCCATTAAGATTACTCTTGTTTCATGAAAAGATCACTAATTTTTGGAGAAATGCAAATCAAAACTACAATGAGGTATCACCTCCCACTGGTCAGAATGGCTATCATCAAAAAATCTACAAATAATAAATGCTGGAGAGGGTGTGGAGAAAAGGGAACCCTCCTACATTGTTGGTGGGATTGTAAATTGGTGCAGCCACTATGGAGAACAGTATGGAGGTTCCTTAAAAAACTAAAAATAGTTATCATATGATCCAGCACTCCCACTCCTGGGCATATATCTGGAGAAAACCATAATTCAAAAAGATACATGCACCCCTATGTTCATAGCAGCACTATTTACAATAGCCAGGACATGGAAACAACCTAAATGTCCATCAATGGAGGAATGGATAAAGAAGATGTGGTACATATATACAATGGAATATTACTCAGCCATAAAACGGAGCGAAATTGTGCCATGTGCAGAGACGTGGATGGACCTAGACAGTGTCATAAAGACTGAAGTCAGAAAGAGAAAAACATATATCCTATAATATCACTTATATGTGGAATCTAGAAAAATGGTACACATGAACTTATTTGCAAAGCAGAAATAGAGTCACATATGTAGAGAACAAAGGTAAGGATACCAAGGGGGAAAGGGTGGGGTGGGATGAATTGGAAGATTGGGATTGACATATATACACTACTATGTATAAAATAGATCACTAATGAGAACCTACTGTATAGCATGGGAAACTCTACTCAGTGTCCTGTGGTGACCTAAATGGGAAGGAAATCCAAAAAAGGGGGTATATGTATACGTACAGCTGATTCACTTTGCCGTACAGCAGCAGAAACTAACACAACATTCTAAAGCAAATATACTCCTGTAAAAATGAATTAAAAAAAGATTATTTGTGTTTGATTATTAAATTATATGTATGTACTCAATGAAAACGTACTACAGGAAAAATTCAAAAATTTCCAAGATAACAAATGGCATATAGCCCACTTATTTTTAATATTCACATACTGTGTCTAAGATTTAGAGTCTGAGCTCTGCTCTTTTTATACTTGGTTGAGTTCACCTCTACTGAAAATAGCAGGGAACTATCCACTAGCAATTATCAGAGCAGAAACTCTGTACTATTTTAAAAATCTGATAATATAACAGGATATTGGAGGGGGTGATCAACTCATGTGAAATATACAGAGAATGCTTTCCTTTGTTATTCTAGTAAACTCACAACCCACCCAATGAATCCCTTTATGATCATGTGGGAATTGGCCTGGAGGCAATAAAAATAGAAAAGGGAACCAAGATTTTAGTCTTATCTACATGGCAGAAAATAATCAGCTATGTAAACATGGAGTGTCCACATTACATGTAAAAGTTTGCTTGTGAAACCAGGTTTTGAAAGTGTAGTTCATAGAGTACCACTCACATAAACTAGATCATGGACAATACTGTAGTTAGTTCTCAATAAATGAATAATATTTCAACTTTGTTGGTGAAATGAAGAATACAAACAAATAAATAATGTTACGGCTTGATCAAGTGCTAAAATAAAGGGTTCAGGCAGTAGATATCCAGGAAATTTGAGCAGAAATCACTGAACTTTAGAAAAAAAAAGTAGAGGAATGAATTATTCCTTAGGTCAATCAATGATTCAGCAAGTTATCTCTTGAGCCTCTACTATATGCAAAGCATTGCCCTAAACACACAATTTGAACCTGTGAGAAGGAGTGGGGCAACAGTACCTCTGGTTAGTCTACCACCACCCCACCCCCCTACCCATTCTTTCATACTCTGCAAGTCTCAATAAGACAACATTTTTCTCCCAGCCAGTTAAATATTTGTCATTATGTTGATAAAGTAGCCTTTAACTGGTCTCCCCACCATCAATCTATCTCCAGAGGAAACTTTTAGTACACAGAATAATGGCCTTCCCCCCAAAGATGTTCACATCCTAATCCCACAACCTATGAATATATTATACTACATGGCAAGGGGGAATTAAGGTTGCTAATTGGCTGTCCTTCAAATAAAGAGATCATTCGAGATCATCTGAGTGGGTCTTATGTAGCCACAAGGGTCATTATAAATGGGGATGAAAGAGGCAGAAGAGTCAGAACCAGAGAGATGGCATTGTGAGCAAGTCTTGATTTGCCATTGTTGGCTTTGAAGATGTAAGGGAGCCACAAGCCAAGGAATGTGACTCGCCACTAGAAGCTGGAAAAGGCAAGAAAATGGATTCTCCCTTAGAACCTCTAGAAAGGAGCACAGTCCTGCCTACCTTGCTTTTAGCTAATGAGATCCATTTCAGACTTCTGATCACCCAAACTGTAAAATAACAAATTTGTTGTTTCAAGCACCTGAGTGTGTGGCAATTTGTTACAGCAGCAGTAGGAAACTAACACATTCTTCACAAGGTCCTTTTCGAACCACATCCCTCAGAATTGCATTTTTCACAGAACTAGAACAAAAATCTTAAAATTTTAAGTAGACATAAAAGACCCTGAATAGCCAAAGCAATATTGAGAGAGAAAAACAGAGCTGGAGAAATTAGGCTCCCTGACTTCAGACTATACTACAAAGCTATAGTCATCAAGACAGTATAGTACTGGCACAAAAACGGAAATATAGATCAATGGAACAGGATAGAAAGCCCAGAAATAAACCCACGGGGACTTCCCTGGTGGTCTGGTGGTTAAGACTCCGCACTTCCACTGCAAAGGGTGTGGGTTCGAACCCTGGTCGGGGAACTAAGATCCCATATGCCATGAGGTGCAGCCAAAAAATTAAAAAAAAAAAAAAACCCACACACCTATGGTCAATTCATCTGTGACAAAAGAGGCAAGACTATACAATGAAGGAAAGTCAGTCTCTTCAATAAATGGTGCTGGGAAAACTGGACAGCTACATGTAAAAAAATGAAATTAGAACATTCTTTAACGGCATACACAAAAATAAACTCAAAACAGATTAAAGACCTAAATTAAGACCGTACACTATAAAACTCTTAGAGGAAAAGATAGGCAGAACACACTCTGACATAAATTGTACCAATATTTTTTTGACCCCTCTCCCAGAGTAATGGAAAACAAAAATAAACAAATGGGACCTAATTAAACTCAAAAGCTTTTTTGCATAGCAAAGGAAACCATTAACAAAATGAAATGACAACCTGCAGAATGGGAGAAAATATTGCAAATGATGTGAGCAACATGGGATTAGTCTCCAAAATTTACAAACAGCTCATGCAGCTTAATATCATAAAAACAAACAACCCAATCAAAAAATGGGAAGAAGACCTAAATAGATACTTCTCCAAAGAAGATATACAGATGGCCAAGAGGCACATGAAAAGATGCTCAACATCACTACATTATTAGAGAAATGCAAATCAAAACTACAATGAGGGCTTCCCTGGTGGCGCAGTGCTTGAGAGTCTGCCCTGGTAATGCAGGGGACACGGGTTTGGGCCCTGTTTTGGGAAGATCCCACATTCTGCGGAGCAACTAGGCCCGTGAGCCGTAACTACTGAACCTGTGCGTCTGGAGCTTGTGCTCCGCAACAAGAGAGGCCACAATAGTGAGAGGCCCGTGCACTGCGATGAAGAGTGGCCCCCGCTTGCCACAACTAGAGAAAGCCCTCGCACAGAAAAGAAGACCCAACACAACCAAAAGTAAAGTAAAATAAATAAATAAAAGAAATGCATTTCCATTAAAAAACAAAACAAAACAAAAAAAACTACAGTGAGATATCACCTCACACCAGTCAGAATGGCCATCATCAAAAACTCTACAGACGATAAATGCTGGAGAGAGTGTACAGAAAAGGGAACCCTCCTACTCTGTTGGTGGGAATGTAAATTGGTAGAGCCATTGTGGAGAACACTATGGAGGTTCCTTATAAAACTAAAAATAGAGCTACCATATGATCCTGTACTCCCACTCATGGGCATATATCCGGAGAAAAACATGGTCCAAAAGGATACATGCACCCCAATGTTCATTTCAGCACTGTTTACAATAGCCAAGACATGGAAGCAATCTAAATGTCCATCAACAGGAATAAAGAAGATGTGGTACATATATACAATGGAATATTACCCAGCCATTAAAAAGAACGAAATAATGCCATTTGCAGCAACATGGATGGACCTAGAGATTGTCGTACTGAGTGAAGTAAGTCAGACAAAGACAAATATCCTGTGATATTGCGTACATACGTAATCTAAAAACAATTGATACAAATGAACTATTTACAAAACAGACTCACAGACTTAGAGAACTAACTTATGGTTACCAGAGGGGAAGGGTGAGGGGAGGGATAGATTGAGAGTTTGGGATTGACATGTACACACTGGTATATTTAAAATAGATAACCAACAAGGACCTACTGTATAGCACAGGGAACTCTGCTGAATACTCTGTAATAACCTAAATGGGAAAAGAACTTGAAAAAGAATAGATACATGTATATGTATAACTGAATTACTTTGCTGTACATCTGAAACTAACACAAATTGTTAACTATATTCCAATATAAAATAAAAAGTTACAAAAGAAGAATTGACCCCTTATATAGCCTGTGACTTAGCCACACGGAATTACTTGGGAGTTCCAAGAACATCTCAAACTCTTCCACTCTAGTGCTTTTGCACATGGGTCTCCTGTCTAGAATGACTTTCTCTGCCTTCTTTTATCTTTTTCAATTTTTGTTTTATATTGTTGATATTATTACCACTTTGTTTTTTACTTTTTTTCCTATTAGCATGGATTGTACTTTTTCCAGTTGTTTTTCTTTCTGGAAAATTTGATAATTATAAAGAACAAAATAAAAATCTCACCATCCTAATATATATAGAACTTTTTATTTTGGTCTATATAATTCTAGTTATTTATATTAAACAACCTCATAATTTAAACTATTATAAATTACTGTGAATGTTATTTTATATTTCACCACTTCTAATAATATTGTAAGGTTTTCCTCATTATTATGTTTTGATAATCTAATTGTTGCTCAGTATTCACTGCAATTATAATTAACAACTTAATTGATTAATTTCCTACCATTATTGTATATTTTACTGACCTCATGTTGTAAAACCTTCTGCGATGATCATTCTTATGGTTACATCTTAGAACATTTCTCTTTTTTTTTGGCTGCGTTGGGTCTTCATTGCTGCATGTGGGCTTTCTCTAGTTGCGGCGAGTGGGGGCTACTCTTCGTTGCAGTGCGTGGGCTTCTCATTGCAGTGGCTTTTGTCTTGTGGCACATCACAGGCTCTAGGCGCATGGGCTTCAGTAGTTGTGGCATGCGGGCTCAGTAGTTGTGGCACGTGGGCCCTAGAGCACATGGGCTTCAGTAGTTGTGGCATGTGGGCTCAGTAGTTGTGGCTCATGGGCTCTAGAGCACAATCTCAGTAGTTGTGGTGCATGGGCTTAGTTGCTCTGTGGCATGTGGGATCTTCCTGCACCAGGGATCGAGCCCATGTCCCCTGCCTTGGCAGGTGGATTCTTAACCACTGCGCCACCAGGGGAGTCCTTAGAATATTTCTGATGATTTCCATAGGATAACTTCCCAAAGTTAAATAGCTGAGTTAGGCTCTGGACAGTTTTGATATGTTTTGGAAAGCAGTTTGATGGAAAGGTTCTACTTTACTCTTTCTCGGTAGTATATAAAAGTGCCAACACACTGATTGTCATTACAGTACAAATAAATGAACAAAAAATTTTGGTCAGTGGCGTTTCATTGTTGCTTTAATTTACTTTTCTTGGACACTTTGTAAATTTGCATGTTTATTAATGTTTCTTATTTATTTTTCATTATAAAGTTCCCAGCTCATGTCCTTTTATTAGATTTAAGTGTTTTTATATAACAATATTAAGACCTACTTTGCTGTATAATTGGAGAGTATTTTTCCCAGTGTATCTATTTTTGCTCATGTTTATTTTTAAGATAAAGACATTTTAAGTCCTTACATAGTCACATATACTATTTAAAAAAATATATTTATAAGGGCCTTCATTGACCAGGGATCAAATTAATATTTACCCACACGTTATTCTAATTATTTAGTGTGTGTGGTTTTCAACTGCATTTCTGTATTTAATCTACTTGGGATTGATACTGTTGTACAGGTGAATCTATATACTAATTTTATTTTATATTTCCAAAAGGAATAATTTATCCAAGACTTACTTATTAAATGACCATTCTTGATCAAATAGTAAGTGCTTAGATAAAGCTTGGTCTGTTTTTGGATTGTCTAAGTTTTTTAAGGATGTCTGTATTCCTGCACATATACACAGTATTATAAAAATTGTCATTTTTAAAACGCATTCTAATACTAGGCACTGGAAATTACCTTATACTTTCCTTTTAATTTTTCTGTTCATCAAAAAAAAAACTTTGGAATCATCCTGTCAAGTTAAAAAAAAAACCCTAATGGATCCAAAATACATTTATAATTTAAGCAAAGGAGAATTTTTGTCTTTATGTGATTCTTTTACATCTAGGAAGAGATTCTCTTTCCACTCACGTATCTCTTTTATTTTTTTTTTAAATAGTTTATTTTTCCTAGAGTTCAATTTTTAAAAATTATTACTTTATTTTTGGCTGCGTTGGGTCTTCGTGGCTGTGCACGGGCTTTCTCTAGTTGTAGCAAGCGGGGGCTACTCTTCGTTGCAGTGCATGGGCTCTAGGTGCGAGGGCTTCATTAGTTGTGGCATGCAGGCTCAGTACTTGTGGCTCACGGGCTCTGGAGCACAGGCTCAGTAGTTGTGGCGCATGGGTTTAGTTGCTCCGCGGCATGTGGGATCTTCCCAGACCAGGGCTCGAACCCATGCCCCCTGCATTGGCAGGCGGATTCTTAACCACTGCCCCACCAGGGAAGTTCCGTATCTCTTTTAATTTATCTTTTAGTAATTATTTATATTTTTAGATATAAAATCCCATTTCATTTAAAATATTTCATTAAGTTCATTATTACCAGGAATTTTGTATTTTTGGTTATTAGCAGTTTCTTTTTTCTAACTCGTTGTATTAGTAAACGTTCCTATTGCTAGTCAGGGAAACTTACTCCAGTTAGTTTACAGCTACAAAAGGTGGAAGTCATATTTAATGGCAGGATTTGGAGGTATCTCAGTGAACTTTAAAGGCAAGGGTTTTTTCAGGACTCAGAAATGAATTATAAACAAATTCTCCTGGGATTCCTGATTCCTTCTGCACATCTTGTTTGTTACTCTATGCTTGTCTGCTTGTTTTGTTTTGTTTTTCCCTCTGAGATAGGCTTTCCCTTTTTTTTCCTAGAGAAAAAGAAACGTGGTGGATGATTTGCTATAAACAAGTCATAGCTCCTGACTTTTTGGTTTAGCAAGTGAATCCATTCCTTTTCTCAGCCTGACTTCCAAACTCCCAAGGAAGAGACCCTGATTGAGCCAAGTTGGGTCAGTGGTGTACTGATCAGCTTCCCCTTCCAGGGTCCACTAGAAACAAAAGTTTCTGTGGAAATTTTACTTTTTTCATTTCCTATACTTGCCTGCATGCAGCAGTTGTCTGGAATAAGGAGAAGAGGTGAAAGTGTTAGTCTGGAGATTTGAAATGATAGTTTGAAATGATAGCTAGCTCTCTTGTTATAGGCCTGTTTCTTCCTTGTGTATATTTTTACTGTTTCCAAGGACAAAATATTGCACCTTGAGGTTAATATTTTCTAGGGAGGTATCATTTCTTATGGAGGCTGTCTGTTCAGGTTTGGAAAAGGGTGACTGAAGAAAAATGATGTCCGTCTTGGTAATTTAAAGAGATAACTGAATAAGGTACTGGTACAAGACTTTCAACTTAATCACCAAGCAGTATGGATTCCCTGGTGTTAGGAAAAAACTGCAGCTTTAGACATTTACACCTGTTCTGAAATCATCTTTCTCAGAATTACTTACATTGAACAAAACAAAAAGGCTGTGCCTTCAAGTGCTCTGCTAGTCCCAGTGTAGATTCCAACAGGGGGCACATCTCTCAGTAAACAGTGAGCCAATGGGCACTGCTAAGCTCTCACCCTAAGCTACCCTGGCATCAGGGATGTAATGTCCTCTCTGGTCCCAGATCCGTGGTGGGTGCTCCTGCTGCTCAAAGCTGTTTCAGAACTGCTTGTCTTTTTCCACCATGATAATGATCTTGGGTATCTCACAAACATCATCACAAAGTGACAGAACCTTTGAAACTTAGAAGCAGTATAACAGATTTTGCCTGCTTATCCTCACTTGGTGGACAGATCTGAATCCCAAGCACCTAATTACCAACTGAATCTTTGCTTTTGACCATTTGGCTCCTAAGTCCCTACAGGTTTGATACTTAGTTCAAGCCTCCTCAGAAGAAAGCCTGTAAGTGGTCCCAGCTTTACTATCTTGAGCCAGAGAAGATTTAAGACAATAATTCCTCAACAAAGTTATATTCCTTCAACTCTGATTACCTGGCACTACATTTTGATGCTTCCTTATCTCAGTAATATCTTTCAACCAGGGAGATCAAAATGACCAGAGAGAAATCAATTCTTCACTTTAGATTCTGCCTTCAAAACTAAACTGTTTACTGCACATGAACAAATTAAGCCTCGTGTTTACTCTCACTTTTAGAGAGATAATGGTTGCCTTCCTGTGGTTATTTATAATGGGTTTTTGGACAGCTATGAAAGAATTGCTGCCACTGAAATTCCTTTATCTAAAATAATATACTGAGAGGTGAGAAGCAAATCACTTAACAATTTTTGAATGATAGAAAAGTGCCAAAATTACTTTCTTTAGATGTTTCAGAGATTTCTCATAGTAGGAAATTCTTTTGAATACTGGACCTAAATGTCTAGTGGTCCATATGTTATAAAAAAAATCTTCTGCGTGTCAAGGTAACCTGTATTTGGTGGAGAAGGAAAAAGGCAAAGGTGCAGAAAAGGCTCCCCCTTCCTGGGATAGCAGTGGTTCCCATAATTTTGGAATGTAATGCAGAGCTCTTTTGATTCATACTTTATAATCCTAAGAAGTACGTGGACTAGAAAAGAAGAAATGCTCTTATGCTTTCTAAGGGTTAACTTTCCTCACAGCACTTTGCCAGAAGCCTGTTTTTTCTTTTTTTAATTGGGGTATAGTTGTTTTACAGTGTTGTGTTAGTTTCTACTGTACAGCAAAGTGAAGTAGAGTTCCCTGTGAAGTCAGAAAGAGAAAAACAAATATTGCATATTAACGCATATATGTGGAATCCAGAAAAATGGTACAGATGAACTGGTTTGCAAGGCAGAAATAGAGACACAGATGTAGAGAACAAACGTATGGACACCAGAAGCCTGTTTTGATTGGACCAGTACCTCCATCCACTTGCCACTTTTGCCCCCCACTACCTGCTGCCCCACCCCCTTTCAGGTTCAGCCTAACTCTGATTCCTAGGACTTTTACCCTGGTGGTTCATATGAATTGCTTGTGCAGTTTTAAAATGCATAGTTGTCCAGGTCAAAACACGGGATTCTCATTAGATAGTTCTTGGATCTATAACAACAACAAAGATACTGCGAAGATAATTCTGACAGGCAGCCTCAGTGAGACCCGGGTTAACTAGAAGCAGGAGGGATTTAGGAGGCTCCAGCCCATCAAGTTATCCTTTCTTCCAGTAGGTTCTAACATATGCCCCCACATCACAACCCAAGGTGAGGTTCCCTGTTTGTGAGTTCCTGATTTGGTAACTTTCCTAAAAAATAAAAATTAAAAGAAAAATACCACCTTTACTCCAGCTGGGTGAAATTCTGCCCTTAAACCAAAGACTAATACTTGGAGCACTGTTATCTACTTATAAGATTTCATGATACCCAAATCTGTCAATCCTGATTTCCCAGTATTGACTGTTGTTTCCTCCATTGAGATTGCCATTCACTAGGAAATCAGCACAGTTTGATTTTGGATCCCTCAATAAAGAATTCTCCTAGGGAGTACCATCCCTGCATTTCCAGTTTGGTTCCCCTTTTTCCCCTGGGATTGGATTTGCTATCTAAGCTAACATTTGAGATTAGAATATCCTCTAGAATATCCCTGTTGGAATGGGTATGTGTAGTTTTAGATGGTGGCTCTTCTTAATCTTCTCTGTCTCACTACTATCAGACCATAAAGTTAAGAGTTCAATCACACACACACACACACACACACACAAACAAACCTAGAAATATTTCATCATTTTACTACCCCAGACCACACAGGAAGAATTTACAGAAGTTCATAATGAGCTAGTCGAGGCCATAGGAATCACTGAGATTTGGGATGCGGATTAAGCAGAGGGATTACTGGCAGCCAAAGCACATGGGAGTCTGAGATTGTGACCATGATACTGGGAAGGGACCAAAAAGTGGTCAGCAGGATCAGGGGAAATTTGTGTCCAGTGAGGATGTGATACCTGGAGCCATGCAGATAGACTTGAGGACATTGGTATCCAATCTGTAATCGGGCTGGCAGTTTACAGCTGTTGCTCAGCATCCAACTTCTTGACTTTAGGAAGCACCAGGTTTGAAAGTCACCAGAGGAGTAGTTTTCAAACTATGGTGTTTCGATAGCCTATACAAATGCAGATTCATAGGTTCTACGCACCAAATATTCTGTTTCTATAGGTCTCTGATAGGACTGAGGAGTAGAATTTTTGGGGAAAGAAGACTATGTGATTTTAATACAGCTGGTCAAGGACCATACCTTGAGGAACTCTGACCACATAAACTATGTCCTAAAATTTGAAGCATAAGATAGGAGGCAAATTGTCCCATATGTTGGAAGCGCGGAATATAAGCCTGGGGTACCAGGCAGGGCCTGACAACAACTGCCAAATTGGTTACAAGTGTTAGAAAATAAACTAAGGTATATTAAACTTTCAAGTGTTTACTTGAGCAAACATCAATTTGAATCAGGCAGCACCAAAACAGAAGTGGTTAAGAGCACTCCACATACAGGAGCTAGGGCAAGGATTTTATAAGGAAGAGGAGGAAGGAAAGCAAAGCAAACCAATTACTTGACTGGGTATAGCTTAAGTGGCTTCCTTATTTCAAAAAGCCTAGTGGCTGTTTGTGATCAGTTGTTCTGCAGTTTCATTTCAACGCATTTTAGAGTGCATTGACTCTCGCTTAGGTTTAGGTTTGCTTACACAGACTACCAAGGCATTAGGGCCACCACAGTCTAATGGCAACGTAAACTAAGAATTTTTAGTTTAATATATTTAGAGTAGAAATAGCTAAACTGAATGACCTCAACTGCCCGACCTTCAAGATGGCAGAAGAGTAAGACGTGGAGATCACCTACCTCCCCACAAATACATCAGTAGTACATCTTCATGTGGAACAACTCCTACAGAACACCTACTGAATGCTGGCAGAAGACCTCAGACTTCACAAAAGGCAAGAAACTCACCCACGTACCTGGGTAGGGAAAAAAAGAAAAGAAAAAACAGAGACAAAAGAATAGGGACAGGACGTGCACCAGTGGGAGGGAGCTGTGAAGGAGGAAAGGTTTCCACACTGTAGGAAGTCCCTTCGGGGATGGAGACTGCAGGTGGCGGAGCGACTGCAGGTGGCAGAGGGGGAAGCTTCAGAGCCACAGAGGAGAGCGCAGTAACAGGGTGCGGAGGGCAAAGCGGAGAGATTCCCGCAGAGGATCGGTGCCAACCAGCACTCATCAGCCTGAGAGGCTTGTCTGCTCACCTGCTGGGGTGGGTTGGGGCTGGGAGCTGAGGCTCAGGCTTTGGAGGTCAGACCCCAGGGAGAGGACTGGGGTTGGGTGCATGAACACAGCCTGAAGGGGGCTAGTATACTACAGCTAGCCAGGAGGGAGTCCTGGAAAAAGTCTGGAACTGCCTAAGAGTCAAGAGACCATTGTTTCGGGGTGTACGAGGAGTGGGGATTCAGAACACTGCCTAAATGAGCTCCAGAGACGGGCGCGAGCCGCGGCTATCAGCACGGACTCCAGAGACGGGCATGAAACGCTACGGCTGCTGCTGCAGCCGCCAAGGATCCTGTGTGCAATCACAGGTCACTATCCACACCTCCCCTCCCAGGAAGCTATGCAGCCGGCCACTGCCAGGGTCCCGTGATCCAGGGACAACGTCCCCAGGAGAACGCGTGGCGTGCCTCAGGCTGGTGCAACATCATGCCAGCCTCTGCCACCGCAGGCTCGCCCCGCATTCTGTACCCCTCCCTCCCCCTGGCCTGAGTGAGCCAGAGCCCCCGAGTCAGCCACTCCTTTAAGCCCCTCCTGTCTGGGTGAAGAACAGATGCCAGAGGGCAACCCACATGCAGAGGCAGGGCCAAATCCGAAGCTGAACCCCGGAAGCTGTGCGAATAAAGAAGAGAAAGGGAAATCTCTCCATGCAGCCACAGGAGCAGTGGATTAAATCTCCACAATCAATTTGATATACCATGCATCTGTGGAACACTTGAATAGACAATGAATCATCCCAAAACTGAGGCAGTGGACTTTGGGAGCAACTGTAGACTTGCGGTTTGCTTTCTGCATCTAATTTGTTTCTAGTTTCATATTTATCTTAGTTTAGTATTTAGAGCTCATTATCATTGGTAGATTTATTTGCTCACTTTTTTAAAAATTACTTTTTTATGTTTTATTTTAATAATTTTTTATTTTAATAACTTTACTTATTTTATTATTTTGTCTTTCTTTCTTTCTTTTTCTTTTCTTCCTTTTCTTCTGAGCCATGTGGCTGAGAGGGTCTAGGTGCTCTGGTTGGGTGTCAGGCCTGAGCCTCTGAGTTGGGAGAGCCAAGTTCAGAACATTGGTCCACCAGAGACCTCCCGGCCCCTCATAATATCAAATGGCAAAAGCTCTCCCAGAGATCTCTGTCTCAACGCTAAGACTCAGCTCCACTCAACAACCAGCAAGCTCCAGTACTGGACACCCCATGACAAACAACTAGCAAGACAAGAACACAACCCCACCCATTAGCAGAGAGGCTGCGTAAAATCATAATAAGGTCACAGACATACCAAACACACCACCAGACGCAGTCGTGCCCACCAGAAAGACAAGATCCAACCTCATCCACCAAACACAGGCACCAGTCCCCTTCACCAGGAAGCCGACACAACCCACTGAACCAACCTTACCCACTGGGGGGGGTGTACGAGGAGTGGGGATTCAGAACACTGCCTAAATGAGCTCCAGAGACGGGCGCGAGCCGCGGCTATCAGCACGGACTCCAGAGACGGGCATGAAACGCTACGGCTGCTGCTGCAGCCGCCAAGGATCCTGTGTGCAATCACAGGTCACTATCCACACCTCCCCTCCCAGGAAGCTATGCAGCCGGCCACTGCCAGGGTCCCGTGATCCAGGGACAACGTCCCCAGGAGAACGCGTGGCGTGCCTCAGGCTGGTGCAACATCATGCCAGCCTCTGCCACCGCAGGCTCGCCCCGCATTCTGTACCCCTCCCTCCCCCTGGCCTGAGTGAGCCAGAGCCCCCGAGTCAGCCACTCCTTTAAGCCCCTCCTGTCTGGGTGAAGAACAGATGCCAGAGGGCAACCCACATGCAGAGGCAGGGCCAAATCCGAAGCTGAACCCCGGAAGCTGTGCGAATAAAGAAGAGAAAGGGAAATCTCTCCATGCAGCCACAGGAGCAGTGGATTAAATCTCCACAATCAATTTGATATACCATGCATCTGTGGAACACTTGAATAGACAATGAATCATCCCAAAACTGAGGCAGTGGACTTTGGGAGCAACTGTAGACTTGCGGTTTGCTTTCTGCATCTAATTTGTTTCTAGTTTCATATTTATCTTAGTTTAGTATTTAGAGCTCATTATCATTGGTAGATTTATTTGCTCACTTTTTTAAAAATTACTTTTTTATGTTTTATTTTAATAATTTTTTATTTTAATAACTTTACTTATTTTATTATTTTGTCTTTCTTTCTTTCTTTTTCTTTTCTTCCTTTTCTTCTGAGCCATGTGGCTGAGAGGGTCTAGGTGCTCTGGTTGGGTGTCAGGCCTGAGCCTCTGAGTTGGGAGAGCCAAGTTCAGAACATTGGTCCACCAGAGACCTCCCGGCCCCTCATAATATCAAATGGCAAAAGCTCTCCCAGAGATCTCTGTCTCAACGCTAAGACTCAGCTCCACTCAACAACCAGCAAGCTCCAGTACTGGACACCCCATGACAAACAACTAGCAAGACAAGAACACAACCCCACCCATTAGCAGAAGAATTGACAACAGTCTCACATACCTCTGGGACATTAAACGCACCAACATTCGAATTATACGGGTCCCAGAAGAAGAGAAAAAGAAAGGGACTGAGAAAAGACATACCAAACACACCACCAGACGCAGTCGTGCCCACCAGAAAGACAAGATCCAACCTCATCCACCAAACACAGGCACCAGTCCCCTTCACCAGGAAGCCGACACAACCCACTGAACCAACCTTACCCACTGGGGGCAGACACCAGAAACAATGGGAACTATGAACCTGCAGCCTGTGAAAAGGAGACCACAAACACAGTAAGTTAAGCAAAATGAGAAGACAAATACACAGCAGATGAAGGAGCAAGGTAAAAACCCAGCAGACCAAACAAATGAAGATGAAATAGGCAGTCTACCTGAAAAAGAATTCAGAGTAATGATAGTAAAGATGATCCAAAATCTTGGAAATAGAATGGGGAAAACACAAGAAACGTTTAACAGGGACCTAGAAGAACTAAAGAGCAAACAAACAATGATGAACAACAAAATAAATGAAACTTAAAAATCTCTAGAAGGAATCAGTAGCAGAATAACTGAGGCGGAAGAATGGACAAGTGACCTGGAAGATAAATAGTGGAAATAACTACCACAGAGCAGAATAAAGAAAAAAGAATGAACAGAATTGACAACAGTCTCACATACCTCTGGGACATTAAACGCACCAACATTCGAATTATACGGGTCCCAGAAGAAGAGAAAAAGAAAGGGACTGAGAAAATATTTCAAGAGATTAGAGTTGACGACCTCCCTAATATGGGAAAGGAAATAGTCAATAAAGTCCAGGAATCACAGAGAGTCCCATATAGGATAAATCCAAGGAGAAACACGCCAAGACACATATTAATCAAACTATCAAAAATTAAATACAAAGAAAAAATACTGAAAGCAGCAAGGGAAAAGTAACAAATAACACATAAGGGAATCCCCATAAGGTTAACAGCTGATCTTTCAGCAGAAACTCTGCAAGCCAGAAGGGTATGGCAGGACATATTTAAAGTGATGAAAGGGAAAAGCCTACAACCAAGATTACTCTACCCAGCAATGATCTCATTCAGATTCGACGGAGAAATTAAAACCTTTACAGACTAGCAAAAGATAGGAGAGTTCAGCACCACCAAACGAGCTTTACAACAAATGCTAAAGGAACTTCTCTAGGCAGGAAACACAAGAGAAGGGAAAGACCTACAATAACAAACCCAAAACAATTAAGAAAATGATAATAGGAACATACATATCAATAATTACCTTAAATGTATATGGATTAACTGCTCCAGCCAAAAGACATAGACTGGCTAAATGGATACAAAAACAAGATGCATACATATGCTGTCTACAAGAGACCCACTACAGACCTAGGGACACAAACAGACTGAAAGTGAGGGGATGGAAAAAGATATTCCATGTAAATGGAAATCAAAAGAATTCTGGAGTAGCAATTCTCATATCAGACAAAATAGTCTTTAAAATAAAGACTATTACAAGACACAAAGAAGGACACTATATAATGATCAAGGGATCAATCCAAGAAGAAGCTATAACAACTGTAAATATTTATGTACCCAACATAGGAGCTACTCAATACATAAGGCAAATGCTAACAACCATCAAATGGGAAATTGACAGTAACACAATCATAGTAGGGGACTTTACCACCCCACATTCAACAAAGGGCAGATCATCCAAAATGAAAATAAATAAGGAAACACAAGCTTTAAATGACACATTAAACAAGATGGACTTAATTGATATTTATAGGACATTCCATCCAAAAAAACCAGAATACACTTTCTTCACAAGTGCTGATGGAACATTCTCCAGGATAGATCAAATCTTGGGTCACAAATCAAGGCTTGGGAAATTTAAGAAAATTGAAATCGTATCAAGTATCTTTTCCAACCACAACTCTATAAGACTAGATATCAATTACAGGAAAAAAAAATGTAAAAAATACAAACACATGGAGGCTAAACACTACGTTACTAAATAACCAAGAGATCACTGAAGAAATCAAAGAGGAAATCAAAAAATACCAAGAAACAAACGACAATGAAAACATGATGACCCACAACCTATGGGATGAGGCAAAAGCAGTTCTAAGAGGGAAGTTTACAGCAATAGAATCCTACCTCAAGAAACAAGAGAAATCTCAAATAAACAACCTAACCTTACACCTAAAACAATTAGAGAAAGAAGAACAAAAACACCCCAAAGTCAGCAGAAAGAAAGAAATCATAAAGATCAGATCAGAAATAAATGAAAAAGAAATGAAGGAAATGATAGCAGAGATCAAGA
>NC_041234.1:9814134-9862131 GCF_002837175.3 Physeter macrocephalus
ACAGGTGAATTCTATCAAACATTTAGAGAAGACCTAACACCCATCCTTCTCAAACTCTTCCAAAATATAGCAGAGGGAGGAACACTCCCAAACCCATTCTACGAGCCCGCCATCACCCAGAGAAGGATGTCACAAAAAAAGAAAACTATAGGCCAATATCACTGATGAAAATAGATGCAAATATCCTCAACAAAATACTAGCAAACAGAATCCAACAGCACATTAAAAGGATCACACACCATGATCAAGTGGGGTTTATCCCAGGAATGCAAGGATTCTTCAATATACAATGGTGAAAAACTGAAACCATTTCCACTAAGATCAGGAACAAGACAAGGTTGCCCACTCTCACCACTATTATTCAACATAGTTTTAGTTTTAGCCACAGCAGTCAGAGAAGAAAAAGAAATAAAAGGAATCCAAATTGGAAAAGAAGAAGTAAAACTGTCATTCTTTGCAGACGACATGATACTATACATAGAAAATCCTAAAGTTGCTACCAGTAAACTACTAGAGCTAATCAATGAATTTGGTAAAGTAGCAGGATACAAAATTAATGCACAGCAATCTCTTGCATTCCTATACACTAATGATGAAAAATCTGAAAGAGAAATTAAGGACACACTCCCATTTACCACTGCAACAAAAAGAATAAAATACCTAGGAAGAAACCTATCTACAGAGACAAAAGACCTGTATGCAGAAAACTATAAGACACTGATGAAAGAAATAAAGATGATACAAACACATGGAGAGTTATACCATGTTCTTGGATTGGAAGAATCAACATTGTGAAAATGACTATACTGCCCAAAGCCATCTACAGATTCAATGCAATCCGTATCAATCTACCAATGGCATTTTTCACAGAAGTAGAACAAAAAATTTCACAATTTATATGGAAACACAAAAGACCCCGAATAGCCAAAGCAATAATGAGAAAGAAAAACGGAGCTGGAGGAATCAGGCTCCCTGACTTCAGACTATACTACAAAGCTACAGTAATCGGAGAAAAGACAGCCTCTTCCATAAGTGGTGCTGGGAAAGCTGGACAGTTACATGTAAAAGAATGAAATTAGAACACTCCCTAAGACCATACACAAAAATAAACTCAAAATGGATTAAAGACCTAAATGTACGACCAGACACTATAAAACTGTTAGAGGAAAATATAAGCAGAACACTCTATGACATAAATCACAGCAAGATCCTTTTTGACCCACCTCCTAGAGAAAGGGAAATAAAACCAAAAATAAACAAATGGGACCTAATGAAACTTAAAAGCTTTTGCACAGCAAAGGAAACCATAAACAAGATGAAAAGACAACCCTCAGAATGGGAGAAAATATTTGCAAACGAAGCAACTGACAAAGCATTAATCTCCCCAAAATACAAACAACTCATGCAGCTCAGTATGAACAAAACAAACAACCCAATCCAAAAATGGGCAGAAGACCTAAATAAACACTTCTCCAAAGAATATATACAGATTGTCAACAAACACATGAAAGGATACTCAACATCACTAATCATTAGAGAAATGCAAATCAAAACTACAATGGGGTATCACCTCACACTGGTCACAATGGCCATCATCAAAAAGTCTGCAAACAATAAATGCTGGAGAGGGTCTGGAGAAAAGGTAACCCTCCTGCACTGTTGGTGGGAATGTAAATTGATACAGGCCCTATGGAGAACAGTATGGAGGTTCCTTTAAAAATTAACAAAAGAACTACCGTATGACACAGCAATCTCACTCCTGGGCATATACCCTGAGAAAACCATAATTCAAAAAGGGTAATGTACCACAATGCTCACTGCAGCTCTATTTACAATAGCCAGGACATGGAAGCAACCTAAGTGTCCAATGACAGATGAATGGATAAAGAAGATGTGTCACATATATACAATGGAATATTAGCCATAAAAAGAAACGAAATTGAGTTATTTGTAGTGAGGTGGATGGACCTAGAGTCTATCATACAGAGTGAAGTAAGTCAGAAAGAGAAAAACAAATACCATATGCTAACACATATATATGGAATCTAAACAGCAGCAACAAAAGTGGTTCTGAAGAACCTCGGGGCAGGACAGGAATAAAGATGCAGTACTTTTACTAGAAGAAGGGAGAAATGGATAACTTACCAGGCAAAAACAGCATTCTTAGTAGTCTCAACATGCAGTTACTGTCTCAGTACTCAATGAATAATTTAAATTCTTTTGGCAGTCTTCACTTTCATGTATTATCAACAGTACCTTCCTTTGTGGTGAGGGTATGCACTCATTCACATAGTATATTACCTGTTTGCTAACTGGAACAATAACGGGTAATGTCTATCAAGCTAAGTAAATGTAACATCAGCTTGAAGCCTATTTTGTCATATGAGTCTTGTTGCCATCTCAAACCTGTAACTCCAGTTGTCCTGTAGCACAGACACTGTCCCAAGAGCTTTACATACAACTTCTTATTTTTTCCTTTTGGAAAATTCTATTACTTTGGTATGATTTAGAGATGAGCAAGATGAGGGCTGGAAGGCTGCACCATTTACTCATGGATATGAAGGCAAAGTGTAGAAAAACCAGGATCGCATCCAGATAGTCCAACCCAAGATTCTATACCCTCAGCCAATATGCTTTGCTGGCATATTTGCCCCAGATCACCTTTAATCTCTTTTATGGTAATGATCTCATGTTGTTGCAAAGTTTTTCTCACATCTGAAAAACCAATGTCATCTTATCTTTAGGCCTGAATTTTACTAACTTAGGTCACATCAATGGGAGCTGTTAAACAAGTATTTTCTTATTGACTTTTTGACAGGCCTGTTCACCCTATAATCTGGTGACACACGTTTGTTTATGCCAAGTTTTGGAAAGCTGCTCTATTTGTACCTCCTACAGCATTAACAAAGTTTGTTATTTTCTCTTTAATATCTTTCTTACTAGATTTCTTTTCTCTTGACTGAAATTTCTACCCACATAGGCTTAGCTAAAGTCCTTTTTAAGGCACTTTTCGTACTACCTGTGAACGTAATGTGTACGCCCTCTTTCTAACTGGAAACCATCCATCTGGAAGTTTCGAAGCTCGAGTATTTTAATGGTGGAAACTTTTTTACAATGTAAGTGTATCTTTGCAGATACAGGTGATTGGCTATTTCAGGCACTGATGATTTGAAAAGCAAGTGGTGGAAATAACATGCAACATTTTAAAATGGTACCTTTACCTAATATTTGAATTGTATTTGTGAATTCTAACTGTATATTGTAATTAAGGTGAAACAAACATTTCATTATTTATTTTTAAGTTTAAAAAAAAACTTTTTAAAGTTTATAAAAATGAAACCCAAATACCACGGGTCTCAATAGAAGGGCTAGGAGTAAAACAAAAAATAAATTATTTATTCAACCTAAGTTTATGGGGGAATAAACCACACCTTACTTGTTTACCACAGAACTTTATCACCTAAGTTAATCTGCATCAGATTCCAGCTACATGTGATAGTTTTAAAGCTATAAGTAATGGTAGTAAAGGACCTGTGTAGTCCACTGAAAGTTTTGGGTTGCATTAAAATTGCCTCAAATAAAATCAGAAGATAAACTGTATTGAAATTGTCCTTCTGGATGTCAATTTGACCCATCAGAAAGTGGTCATGGATAGTGTGCAAAAGCTAAAAAATCAGCATGTAAAGTAGTTTGGGATTTGGGGGGGGGGGTTGTCTGTGATACTATTCATTATACAATAAATATTTATTGAGCAGCTATAGGTGCTCACATAGTAAGGGGGTGACATCAGAGCAAAGTTAAAAAACAGATCTGAGAAAGGGAGAAAATGGGGAATAGCCAGCCCTGTCTTTGCATTAGAATGAGCCCTGGGTACTATGAATTTAATAAAACACACAGAAAAATGTAGAACCATATCTATCTCCAGATTTAAGGAAAACACAATGATTGGGCCTTTCGTAAGTAATCGGCAAGATACACCCTGTATTCATTATTTTCAGGGGTGCCTGTCTTTGTCAGTCCAAAGGATGCTAAACCATAACAGAGAGTGATGCCTCCAGATAAACTGTAGTTAGAAGATGGGTTCAAGAAGCAACTGCATGCTTAAAATATTCATGATTAGAAAGACTATCAATACTTGTAGATTTTTATCTGGACTTCAATAAAACGGGTACAATACTATAAAGGGTATTTCTATTTTTTACTCATAAGACCTTTACTGATGAATTGTTAGTACCAAGGAATTATTCCTTTTCTTGGTAAGCTACTTCTACAGCCTACAATCGATCCAAGGGACATATTTTGCTGATTGGTGCATTATTTTCTCATGTAATGTTAGATTAAAAAATGCTTTTAAAGGTTTTTTTTTTTCCATTATTATTTCATGTTCAATTACATTGCTTTGGGAATATATTTCACAAAAGGATAGTTGATATTCAGAATCTTATTCGTGCATGTAAGAATTTTTACTCCCAGCAGGGCAAAAAGGAAAATCATTTGTGTAGATATAGCCTGTCAGTGTCATGAACCTGGCACTAGGTGCTATGATAGAGACATTATATATACAGTCTCTGGAGCTAGACTGCTTGGGTTCAAATTCTAGCACTGACTAGCTATGTGACATTAGAAAAGTTACTCATTTTCTCATGACATTTTTCTCATCTGTAAGATCGGGAAAAGAATAGTAACTGCCTCATAGGCTTGTTTTAAGTAGTCAATACATGTTAGCATTCTATAGTACTGTGGTATTTTCCTGTGGTTCTATATTTTTCCAAGTCAATCTTTAAAATTCAATGGATTAAGTAAGAAAAGATTTATTTCTCATCAGATTAGATCTCCTCTGTGTCATGGCTGTTATATCACATTACTTTTCCTGTTTTGTTTTTAAGGTAGGATAGTTACTTTGACTTTACATTTATTTGGAATAATGTAAAAGTATTCATATTGACAAATGTTAGGTATCTGTTTACATGTAGCGTCCTTTTGGATGTCAGTATGATCCAGTAGGGAAGTAGTCATGGATGGTGTTTGAATGAATATATTCATTCATTTATAAGATCATGCACTGAAATGTGCTAATACTCAGAGGGATGAAAAGAGAGAAAAATGTCCAGAATCTTACTATCTAGTAGAAGAGATAAGAATATTAGGCAAATAACTACTGAAATTATTTTACAGATGATAAACAGTAAAGCTATGATACATGTATTAGTAGCAGCACTTGATAAATATTAATTTATTCTAAAATTTAGAAAATCTTATTTCCATGACAGATTGGAGATTCCATAATTCATTTGGGAGATAGAGGTTTTATTCTCATCTCAGGGGACTAAAATCAATTTAACCTGAGGGTTAGATTTTAAAGTCTGTGAACATGATATCATTTGAAGTCAAAATTACCTTTGATCAATCTCAAGATTGTAAGGGTTGGTTTTGTCTAAACACTCCATCTCATTGACAGTTTTTCATCCAGTTTTAGAAGATCTCTCTTTCCTCAGTTCGGCAACAGATTAAGCAGTTGCCTTATATTTAAAAGTCATACTGTATGAAAAATATGTATTTTTAAACACTGGAATCACTCTCATAACAGAAGGAAGTTTACACAAGTAAAGGAATTCAGAGATGGGGTGAGGTGGATTAAAGGAAGAGCAGAATTATAACTCCTACTACACCTTTATTCTGTGGCACATTTGGATGAATAGAATTACTAAAAGAATCACTGGCACTATCTTTCTCTCTCTCTCATCCCTCAATTCCTCTCAATTCTCCTGAGTGTACATACTTGAATTAGTATGAGTTAAATGCATGTTTGTTATGCTCCAACAGTATAAGGACAAATACACATAGCATGGAACAGATGTACAGCGTGCTGAGGGATTCATCCAGACCAATTGTACTGCCTCAACTTCATAATCCATTTAATTTGCTTTATACACATGAAAGTATATATTACTAAACAAGTATTTAGTTCATCGTTTGGATGAAGTGGTAAGCTCTGAAATGTAAATTTCTTCTTCCCCTTCATCATAATGCCCCTAAATTCTAGTGCAGGTCTGAAAGAGACCCTAAATCTAGTGGGAAGCCCAGAAATGGCTGAACTAGCCCGATTCCACTCCATTGAAGAGAATCCCCTCTTCCTTGCATTAAAATTATTAATTTGGGCATTTCTTAGGAGAACTATGCCAGGGACAGATAGTGAACAACAGAAACTATCCTTACCAATCTGTACACTTAGTTGTATCATGTATGTGAGATATAGGTGTATAGTTTGTCTTAGGCATTTCAATTAATACATGGAGCAGCCATCCTTCAGCACATTAGCCTTGATCTGTTTCTTTTCTGAGTTACTTAAGAAATATAACAAAGAAATGATGAGACAATATGATAACCATAATTTATGGGGGGAAAGTACATCAATGTACTACTAGATTCTTTAGTTTAGCTAGTTTCATTTAGTTATTATAAATGGCATCTGAAAGTTCATGTTAAGCTTGCAAATTCAGGTCATGGGTATATGGATGTTCCTCATACAGTTCTTTCAATTTATCTGTCTTTAACTTTTCATAATAAAATACTGAGAAGAAAAGTACTCAAACCTTAGGCTTTGAAAATAGATCTTTTCATATATTCATTTCATAATCATTTGTAGACTACTTACTACATGTACTTGGATAGGTGCTATGGACAAACTTGAATTCAACATGGTATCTGCCTTTAGGAACTATATCAATTATCTGTTGCTGCAACAATGCTTCATAACCAACTATGTGGCATGCAACCACAGTCATTTATTTTCATACTCATGGGTACACAGGTTGACTGCTAATTGGGTGCTCTCTCCTGACTGCTTCAAATTGCAAATTCTGCTGGACATGGTTCCTTGCTCCATTTTACTCAACGTATGTTTATTCTGAAATCCAGTCTCTTCTCATTATGATGGCAGAATTGCAAGAAGGTAAGCCCTACCAAAGAAGTATAGATTACATGCCTCTGTTTACATCACTTCTAAAACATACTGACCAAAACAAGTCACGTGGTTGAGCCGAAAGTCAGAGAGAGAGAAAGTAAACTCTGTCTCTAGTGGGAGGAATTGCAAAGTCACAGGGGAAAAGATGATACAAGGAGAAAAGCATTGTGACCAAACTTAAGTCTACACCAAGAGGTTTGGAGGTTAGTTCTTAACAAAGCAGACAAAATATTGCACTGCTGGCTAATTGCTCCATTTGTTCAAAGGATAAACGAATATTATTGAGTACTAATCTGTGGGTCCATTTTCCATATTCAGTGATATTCTAACCTTAGATCATTTGAGGGCTGCATATACTAGTCCACCTTATTATCAGACTACATTATAACATAGGATAAAAACAATTCAAGAAGCCCTTGTTATTATTTCTAAGATTCTTCTCTAGACATATGCAAACAGTGATAATTAATGTCTACCTCCCTTCTCTCAATATAGTGAAATATAAGGATATTTTAATTTTTATATCAACTACTTCTTTAGTAGTGTATCTGTGAGTCTTAAATTACAGACTTTAATTTCTGAACAATTTTTAGGAATAAGCTGAATTTTCCTTGTGCTTTAATGATTTACATCTATTTAAAATTAAACCCTTGTTGTACAGATCAACATTGAAGGAAATCAACCATAACATTTAATAATTAAAAATAATGCAGGGGTGTAAGATCTTTATTGCTTGCAGAACTTTAAAAATCTATTAATTTCCCATTAGTTGCAGCATAGTGACCCGACTCCTTAAAAAGAAAATAAACTTCTTGAACCAAACTTTGTGATAGAGACCCAGCATGTGCTATTAATTTAAACTGTTTGTCTCAATGATTTTATTTTATTTTATGATATAACCAATTCACTGGATTGGAAAAGTAGAAAATGTTTCATTTGGTTCCTAAATAAAGGATAATGAAGGTCATAAAACATTTACTAAAATGAATAAATTGCTATTAAGATAAAGCATGTAAATAAGTCACCAACTAAAATCGGTCTCTTCATACATATCAAAAGAGAGGGGGGGGGGCTTCTCTGGTGGTGCAGTGGTTGGGAGTCCACCTGCCGATGCAGGGAACACGGATTCGTGCCCCGGTCCGGGAGGATCCCGCATGCCGCGGAGCGGCTGGGCCCATGGGCCGTGGCCGCTGGGCCTGCGCGTCCGGAGCCTGTGCTCCGCAACGGGAGAGGCCACAACAGTGAGAGGCCCTCGTACCGCAAGAAAAAAAAAAAAAAAAAAAAAAGAGAGGGGGAAAAATATTTGTGTATATATAGATCTCTCTCTCACTCTTGCTCTCTCTCTCTCTCTCTCTCTCTCTCTCTCTCTCTATATATATATATGAATGCATGAGATTTACAATGACTGATTATTTTATATAATTAATTTACTGCCCCTAAATCATATATAGATTAACCTATTCTTATGTCCTTAAATGTTTAAATGCAAATTTAAATATATATATTTATAAATATAATATCTATTACTATATCTTTAAATGCAAATTTAAAGGCAAAAAAGAGTTATAACCATATGCCAATCAGAATGCAGAAAACTAAGATGCCTGATAATTTCAACGACTGTTGAGGCTGTAGGGTAACTGGAGCATTCATATCCTGCGGCTTGGAGTTTATATTGGTACAATTGCTTTGCTGATCTCCTTGGCACTATCTTCTAGATCTGAACACTTGTACACTCTATGACACAGGAATTCAACCCCTAAGTATATAACCCAAAGTAATGTATGTATGTATACAAAGGTGTTCAGAGCAGTATTATTCATATGGTCTCTAAATTGGAAGCAATCTAAATGCACACCAACTCTAGAAAGAATAAACAAATTGAGGAATATTCACAACTGAACTCTATATGGCAATGAGAAGAATTAAATTACTGCCATGTTCCATAACATGGATGAGCATCAACATAATATTTAGCAAAAGAAGCCAGGCAAAGAGTATACACCATATAATTGTACTTATGTAAAGTTCAAGACAAGGCGACACTAAGGTGCTAGAAATCAGGATGGTTACTTTCATAATAGCAATTAGTAGAAGTGGGCATGAGTGGGGCCTCAAAGGTGTTGGTAATGTTGTACTTTTTGATCTGAGTGGTGTTATATGGAGGTGTTTACTTAGGGAAAATGTACCATGCGGTACCATTAAGGTTTGTGTAGTTTTCTTCATGTTATATTTTTGCTAGCTTATTGAAGTATAATTGATATACAAACTGCACATACTTAATGTTTATAATTTGGTAAATTTGGACATAGGCAAACACTTGTGATACCATCACCACAATCAAGATAATAGACCAATCCAACACCTCCCAGAGTTTTCTTGTGTCTTGTTTTTTGACTGTTATATTTTTGCAAAACATTCACTTTTAGAAAGCACATTTCTCAATATGATGACTTCCTGTCACCCTTATTTTTCACAATTTCTGAAACAGTTGCTTAATGACCCTGACACATTCTTATAACTTCCCATTATTTTTCATGCTTCAAATCATGAAGTAATTATTGTAATCTTTTCAGGTCCCTCATCCAGTTCACTTACTATTAATCCTTTTGTGGGGATCAGACAGAAGACCTTAGGGAATTTATAGAGCCTCTTTTCATTCTTCTATGTGCTAAAAGAAACTTTACGTCACAAACCTTGGTTACTGATTCTCTCCATGACATTTAAATTGATGTATTTCACAGGAACTTTGTCTGCTACCACCTTTCTGCGCAAAGTAATTTACAGCAGCCTTACAGCAGCCATGGAAATTTTGAAATTAGATTGGAGACCTTCTGTCCCAAACCACATGCTTCTTGAAACGGATGGAATTTTAAATAGTGTGAGGTTATTCCTAATCCTGGCAATAATACCTAAGAATAACAAAAGGCTTAATGGGTTGATCTATTAAGTTCATTTTTCAAATCAAAGGTGAAGTGTTTTTTTTTTTTCTTTCCTTGAGAAATCAAGGTTAGGTCTGTCTCCAGGCATGCATTAAGCAATTAACATGAGTTCCTAGGAATGGAAGGCCTCCTAAGGTAAGCACAGGGCAGACTCATTCACTTGGAAAGCCCTTTAACAAAGGAATTGCTTCCTCATGAGCAGTATTAAAGCAACCTCCCAATACTAAAGCATGTTAAGCTACCTTGTGGGCATTTTGCCAAATCTTTAAGCTGCATTACAGGCTTTTTGTATAAAATGTGTTTTTCTCTGAAATAGCTCAAACACTCTCTTCTCTCTCACTTTTTTTTTCTCTATTCCTTACAGATGCCATCAAAGTTACCCAACTTAGAACATTAATTTCTTTTTTAGCTCTTGTGAAGTTTCACACAGGGAGCTATTGACAAGCAAGAAATCTGATGATGGGGCAGAGTTCTTTTGCGACTAGAAGAGGTGAAATCCCTGTAAAATGCAGAAGACTTGTCAAAATTGTTCTTTTTGTCTTATACTAAAATATAGCTTGTAGAATAAAGAACATCCACACACAGAAAAAGATAAACAGCCTGACTTAGGCGTAAAGCAAATTTAATCATGAATTCCAGGAAATTACTTCAAGTACTATTGCTAGATTCATTGGTTTCAAGTGGCCAGATGTGCTGTGTAGGGTGATACATTTGACTGTTACTTGTGCCCTCTAAATCTGTTGTACCTTTCTTCCTGGTTATATAGCGCAACCCAACTGGAGACCACAGTGCCCAGCCTCCTTTGTAGCTACGTATGGTCACTCAACTAAATTCTTGCTAATAAAATATGAGCACAAGCAATTTTTGCTTGTTCTGGATTTCTCTATTTCCTCTTCACACAAGCTAGAAGCCAAACAAGGCAGGGGACAACTATGACCCTGCAGAGGAAGGCTGTATGCTAGGGGATGGACAGCACTGTTACCACTGAATATCCTGTTGGCATTAAGCCACACCTCCAGTCTGGATGTCGAACTTGCATGAGAAAGAAATATACTTCCATCCACTTTTAGTCATTGTATATTTTTTATGTCTTTGTTATTGAAGCTAATATTTACCAGATAGGGTTATATTTGTTCTTGATTAATAATTTTTAGTATGCTTTCAACTGATTAAAAGAATATGCAACAAATACTTGATGATTTTCATAATAAAAATATTTTGTATTTCCACAGGATATTTCTTTTATTAGGACCTTTCTCCATATTCTATTATATGAGAGTCACAACAATCCTGTGGCAGCAGTTAAGATGATTCATTTTCCCTATTTCACAAACAAGGAAACAAGGTCATTGGCAATTGGACCTTGATCTTTCCAAATTATCTCAGGAAACTATACAAGTTCAGAGGAAATACAGTTTGATCACTATATATTAAAGTCAATTCACAATACTATATTGAATGAAAATTCACAATTTTAAGAAGGTGCCTTACTCTCTTGGAGAACTTAATAAATATAGCTTTTTTTTTTTTTTACTACATTCACTTAACAACAGATTTACCTCTTTAATAAAATAAAAGCATAATTTTTTCAATTAAGTGCATTTTCAAGTTAAATGTTTGAAGTATCAAGAAATCTATTTACTGTCTTTTTCTATTTATAAATGTAGCAAATTTGAAAATATAAAGATGTTAAAAATGACTCACAGTCCCAAATACTCCAAATTAAACACTATTAATCTCCATTGAAATTATTTTAGTAATTTTATAAAAATCTGTCTTCATTAATTTTTAAATGACATATACTTGTTTATTGTAAAATTAAGTAACAGAGGAAAGAAGAATCTGAAAATTATGTATAAGTCCAAGACTCAGAGTTAACTATTATTAACATGTGTATACTTTTTTACAAAAATAAAAAATACTGTTTTAAACATTTTCATTTAATGATAATAGCTGACATTCATGAACCCTACCAGGGCCAGGCACTGGACTACAAATGTTCCACCCATTACCTTGTATAATATTCAGCAGAAGCCTGTAGATTAGGCTATAGCCTGTAGATGGCTATAATTATCACCATCTTTACACAACGAGCAACTGAGACTTGGGTACGCTAAACAACTTATGCCTCATAAGGAAGGTGTGAAAGCAGTAAGTGGTGTCACAGGTTGTCTGTATTCAAAACCTGCACTCCAAACATTCTGCTATGTTATTTAAATATCAAGAAATGAGAGGCAGCAACGTAGCAATGTATTCTGTCTTAAGGGTGCACCACAGTTGTCTCAATCAGTCTTTTACTTTTGGATACTTAAGTTCTTTCCTAATATTAACAGCATGTATTTGTTAGTAAATCTTTGTACATGGACATATCCATAATGATTTTTTTGGAGTAATTTTATAGAAGTGGAGTTGCTGATCAGGGCCTGTTTTAAGGATTTTGAATATACTGACAGTTGAAACTCTAGGAGTTTGTACTAATTTCCCCACAATATGTGGGAACAACCAAATATTCTTTGTGGAGGCAAGACTCAGTATTAACATTATTTATTTATTTTTTTATGTATTTGACAATATGAGAAATGGTTTATTTTAAAATATGAATTTTTACAACTATTGAGGTATGGTTTTAAAAATATGCTTATTGATGATTTCTATTTTATTTCTGCTGATTTGGCACATTTATACCTTTTAATTAATTTTCTACTTCATGTTCATACTTTAAACTCTTTTCATACATTAAAGACATTAATACATTGTGTGACATAAATATTGCAAGTACTTTTGATCACACTGCCAATAACCTTCAGCTCTTTTGCTGGCGTACTGTCAGATGTACATATTCTTATGTTTCTGTAATCAAATGTATGAAGTAAATTCATTTGTTGTTTTGGCTTTCAAAATCACCTATCTCACCAGTAGCTTTGATTACTAAATCTGTAGTTTTAATACCTTTACTGTGGTATACTTAACATACAATAAACATTACATATTTAAATGATAAAGTTTGAATGAGTTTTGATATAAGTATATACCTATAAAACCATCACCATAAATAAGATAATGAACATCACCTCTAAAAGTTACTTAATGTTCCTTTGTACTTCCTTTCTTCTGCCCCTCACTTCCTATGCCCTCATTTCCAGGCAAGTACTGACCTGCTTTCTGTCACTGTAGATTAGTTGGCCTTTTCTAGAATTTTTCTATAAATGGAAACAGAGTACATATTCTTCGTGTCTACTTTTTCTAACTCATCGTAATTATTTTGAGAATCATCCATGTTTCTGAATGTTTATTGCTTTTTATTGCTGAGTAGTTTTCTGTTGACTGGTATACCACAATTTGTTTATTCATTCACCTGTTAATGGAAATTTGGATTACTTCCAGTCTGAGGGTGATACAAATAAAGCTGTTGTGAACATTCATGTGTAAGTCTTTATATGTATATTCAATTTCTCTTCTAGAAGTGGAATGGCTGGATCCTATGGTATGTGTATTTTTAACTTTCTAAAAAACTTCCAAACCATTTTCCAAAGTGGTTGTACTATCTTACATTCCTATCAGCAGTTAATTCAAGTTCCATTAGTTCTGGTCCAGAGACAAGATGGCAGAGTAGAAGGATGTGAGCTTACCTCTTCTTACAGAAACACGAAAATAACAACTAACTGCTGAACAACCATTGACAAAAAATGCTGGAACCTACCAAAAAAGATACCCTACATCTAAAGAGAAGAAGAAGCCACAACGAGATGGGAGGAGGGGCACAATCACGATAAAATCAGATCCCATACACGCTGGTAGGCGACCCACAAACTGGAAAATAATTATACCACAGAAGTTCTCCCACATGGGGTCAAAGTTCTGAGCCCCACGACAGGCTCCCCAGCCTGGGGGTCTGGCAACGGGAGGAGAAGCCCCCAGAGAATCTGACTTTGAAGCCCAGCAGACTTTGATCGCAGGAATTCCACAGGACAGGGGGAAACAGAAACTCCACTCTTGGAGGGTGCACATAGGGCCTTGTGCACACCAGGACCCAGGGAAAAAAGCAATGACCTCATAAGAATCTGGGCCAGACTTACCTGCCCAGTACTGGAGGGTCTCCTGTGGAGGCGGGGGCATGGGTGTGGCTCACTGTGGGGACAAGGACACTGGTGGTGGTAGTTCTGGGGAGTATGCATTTGTGTGAGCCCTCTAGGAGTCCACCAGCTTTGCAACAAATGCTACAGGAACTTCTCTTTAGCAGACAAGAAAAGGCCACAACTAGAAATAAGAAAATTATGAATGGGGAGCTCACCAGTAAAGGCAAGCATACAGTAAAGGTAGGAAATCATCTGCATACAATATGATATCAAAACTAGCAAATGTGAGAAGAGGAGAGCACAAATGCAGGATATTAGAAATGCATTTGAAACTCAAAGACCAGCAGCTTAAAACAATCTTGTTTATATACAGTCTGTTATATCAAAACCTCATGGTAACTGCAAACAGAAAATCTACAATAGATACACACAAAAAAGAAAAAGGAATCCAAACACAACACTAAAGTTAGTCATCAGATCACAACAGAAGAGAACAAAAGAGGAAGGGAAGAAAAAACAACTGCAAAAACAAATCCAAAACAATAAACAAAATGGCAATAAGGACATACATATCCATAATTACCTTAAACATAAACAGATTAAATGCTCCAACCAAAAGACATAGACTGGCTGAATAGATACAAAAACATGACCTGTATATATGCTGTCTACAAGATACCCACTTCAGATCTAGGGACACATAGAGACTGAAAGTGAGGGGATGGAAAAAGGTATTCCATGCAAATGGAAATCAAAGGAAAGCTGAAGGAGCAACACTCATATCAGACAAAACAGACTTTAAAATAAAGACTGTTACAAAAGACAAAGAAGGACACTACATAATGATCAAGGGATCAATCCAAGAAGAAGCTATAACAACTGTAAATATATATGCAGCCAACATAGGAGCACCTCAATATATAAGGCAAATACTAACAGCCAAAAAAGGAGAAAACAACAGTAATACAATAATAGTGAGGGACTTTAACACCCCAGTTGCATCAATGGGCAGATCATCAATACAGAAAATCAGTAAGGAAACACAGGCCTTAAATGACACATTAGACCAGATGGATTTAACTGATATTTATAGAACATTCCATCCAAAAGCAGCAGAACACACTTTTTTCTCAAGTGCACACGGAACATTCTCCAGGACTGATCACATGCTGAGCCACAAGCGAACCTTGGTAAATTTAAGAAAATTGACATCACATCAAGCATCTTTTCTGATCACAATGCTATGAGATTCAAAATTAACTACAAGAAAAAAAATGGTAAAAAACACAAACACCTGGAGGATAAACAATATGCTACTAAACAGCCAATGGATCATCACTGAAGAAATCAAAGAGGAAATCAAAAAATACCTAGAGACAAATGAAAATGAAAGGATGATGATCCAAAACCTATGGGATGCAGCAAACGCAGTTCTAAGAGGAAAGTTTATAGCAATCGACCTTACCTCAGGAAACAAGAAAAATCTCAAACAACCTAACCTTACACCTAAAGTAACTAGAAAAAGAAAAACAAACAAAACCCAAAGTTAGTAGAAGGAAAGAAATAATAAAGATCAGAGCAGAAATAAATGAAATGAGATGAAGAAAACAATAGAAAAGATAGATGAAACCAAAAGCTGGTTCTTTGAGAAGATAAACAAAATTGATAAACCATTAGCCAGACTTATCAAGAAAAAAAAGGAAAAGACTCAAATCAATAGAATTAGAAATGAAAAAGGAGAAGTAACAACTGACACTGCAGAAATACCAAGGATCATGAGAGACTACTACAAGCAACTGCATGCCAAAAAAATGGACAACTTAGATAAAATGAACAAATTCTTAGAAAGGTACAGTCTCTCAAGACTGAACCAGGAAGAAATAGAAAATATTAACAGACCAATCACAAGTACTGAAATTGAAACTGTGATTTGAAAATTCCCAACAAAAAAAAGTCCAGGACCAAATGGCTTCAGAGGTGAATTATATCAAACATTTAGAGAAGTGTTAACACCTATCCTTCTGAAATTATTCCCAAACATTACAGAGGGAGGAATACTCCCAAACTCATTCTATGAGGGCTAATTAACATATCTCCTCACATAGTTACATTAGTAACTATTCTATGAGGGCACCATCATCCTGATACCAACAAGGACCTACTGTATGGTACAGGGAACTCTGCTCAATACTCTGTAATAACCTAAATGGAAAAAGGATAGATACACGTGTATGTATAACTGAATCACTATGCTGTACACCTGAAACTAAACATTGTAAATCAACTATACTCCAACATAAAATAAAAATGTTTCTTAAAAGTTCCTTTAGTTGCATGTCCTTGCCAATACCTGGTATGGTCAGACTTTTAAATTTTAGATATTCTAAAACATGTTCAGTGATATCTCATTGTACTTTTATTTTTATTTCCCTAATGATTAATGATTAAACACAGATATATCTTTACCATCCATTTATCTTCTTTGGAGGAGTACTTTTTTACTCTTTTGTTCATTTTATTTCACTGGGTTGTTTGCTTTCTTTCAGTGTTTTGAGTCTGTATATATGTGTATATTTATGTGTGTGTATTCATATAAGTGTACATGTTCTTTTATATATATCATGGATAAAACTCATTTTTGAGAAGTATGGTTTCTATTTTCATCCTCTTAACAATGTCTTTCAAAGGGCAGAAGTTCTTAATTTGATGAAGTCCAATTTTTCTTTTTTTTCTCTTACACATTATGCTTTTGGTGTTGTATATAAGAAATCTTTGATAATCCCAGGCAATTAAAATTTTCTCCTGTGTTTTCTTCTGTAAGTTTCATAATTGGGGGTTTACATTTATCTCTAGGGTCAATTTTCAATTAATATTTATATGTAGTGATAGGTATGGATGGGTGTTCTCTGCCTCTTTTTTTTTTTTTTGCATATGGATATCCAATTGTTCAAGTATCATTATAGAAAATCAATTGACCGTATATATTGTCAATGCAAGTTTTCTAAATGATTCTAAAATTTAGTTGCACTTTGTCCAAAACCAGTAGGAAAGCTTTAATCAAAGTAGTCACAAAATGGAGCAACAAAGAACTTCAGTTACAAACTGCAATTATTAAAAACAAAGCATATAAAAAAGGAATTATTATAATGACACCAAAACCTCAGGCAACAAAAGCAAAAATAAACAAGCGAGACTACATCACATTAAATGTTTTTACATAGCAAAGGAAACAATCAATAAAATGAAAAGGCAACCTATAAATTGGGAGAAAATATTTGTAAACCATATATCTGATAAGGGCTTAATATCCAAAGTATCTAAGGATCTCCTATTACTCAATAGCAAAAAACAAAGAACCCAATTAAAAAATGGTCTGTGGACCTGAATAGACATTTTTTCAAAAAAGATAAACAAATAACTAACAGGTATATGAGAAGATGCTCAACATCACTAATCATCAGGGAAATGCAAATCAAAACCACAATGAGATATCACCTCAGACTTGATACAATGGATATTACCAAAAAGACAAGAGATAACAAATGTTCGTGAGGATATGGGGAAAACAGAGCCCTTATACACTCTTGGTAGGAATGTAAATTGGTACAGCCATTATGGAAAACACAACGGAGGTTTCTCAACAAAACTAAAAATAGAACTACCATATAATTCAGTAATCCTACTTCTGGTATATAAGCAAAGGAACTGAAATCAGTGCCTTGAAGAGGTATCTGTACTCCCATGTTCACTGCAGTATTATTCATAATAGCCAAGATATGGAAACAACCTAAGTATCTGTTGATAGAAAAATGAATAAAAATGTAATGTGTGTATGCATATATATTAGTGTATATTATTAGAATATGATTCAGCCTTAAAAAAAGGAGATCCTGCCATTTGCAACAACATGGGTGAAACTGGAGGTCATTATGCTAAGTGAAATAAGCCAGATAGAAAGACAAAACAAACAATAAGAACAAAAAACCCTGCATGATCTCACTGATATGTGCAACCTAAAAAGTAGAATACATAGAAACAGAGAGTAGAAGATAGAATGGTGGTTACCAGGAGTGGGGAGGTGGGAGAAATGGGGAGATGTTGGTCAAGGGGTAGAAAGTTGTAGTTACATAGTATGAGTAAGCCTAGAGATTGATGTTTGGCAAGATGCCTACAGTTACTAATACTGTAATGAAGACTGGAAATTTGTTAAGAATGTACATTTCAGGTGCTCTCATCATACACACTAATGTAACTATGTGAGGAGATATGTTACTTAGATTGATTTAGTAATCATTTCACTATGTATATCAAATTATCATGTTGTACAGGTTAAGTATATACAACTTTTCTTACATACATAAAAGCAAGGGAGAAGCAGATGAAATTTAATTATGAGAACTTTAAAGAAGTATAACATCTCATTTTGAAATTTTATAATTGTGCTTAGATATCTAGATGTGTTGGAAGGATATTTTGACGCAGCTCATATTTCTAATTGAAAAAATTTATATTCTGTTCTGAAAAGGAGAGAAGTTGAAAGAACATGATTGTGTGGCATTTCAGTCCAGTGAAATATTTTTAAAACATCATACATACAAGCAACTTATTTGTTAAGTTTTGCCTTGGGAAAATATTTGCTCAAGACAGTTACTCAATATGGGTGAAAAAATAAAATACTTGGAATTATATATTCACACCTTGCAATAGGAAAAACAGGCCTAAGAATGTCCTCCATTTAGCAGGACTGGCCAGAGTTTACCAGGCACCTTGGCACCTGTACAAGAGACGCTTTTCTCAATTAAAATTCTTAAAATCTACAGAGAAGAAGCATTAGAAGTTATCAACAACTTAAGTTTATTAGTCAGGAGGACCTTAAAGATGGCAGAGGAGTAAGATGTGGAGATCACCTTCCTCCCCACAAATAGATTCAAAATACATCTACATATGGAACAACCCCTACAGAACACCTACTGAATGCTGGCAGCAGACCTCAGACTTCCCAAAAGGCAAGAAACTCCCCATGTACCTGGGTAGGGCAAAAGAAAAAAGGAAAAACAGAGACAAAAGAATAGGGATGGGACCGCCACCTTTGGGAGGGAGCTGTGAAGGAGGAAAAATTTCCACACACTAGAAGTCCCTTCACTGGTGGAAACTAGGGGTGGTGGAGTGGGGAAGCTTCGGAGCCACGGAGGAGAGCACAGTAACAGGGTGCGGAGGGCAAAGCTCAGAGATTCCCGCATGGAGGACTGGTGCCGACCGGCACTCACCAGCCCGAGAGGCTTGTCTGCTCACCCGCCGGGGCGGGCAGGGGCTGGGAGCTGAGGCTTGGGCTTCGGTCGGATCGCAGGGAGAGGACTGGGGTTGGCTGCAAGAACACAGACTGAAGGGGGCTAGTGCACCACAGCTAGCCGGGAGGGAGTCCGGGAAAAAGTCTGGAACTGCCTAAGAGTGAAGAGATCATTGTTTTGGGGTGCATGAGGAGTGGGGATTCAGAACACCATGTAAATGAGCTCCAGAGATGGGCGCAACCACGGCTATCAGCAAGGACACCAGAGACGGGCATGAAACACGAACGCTGCAGCTGCAGCCACCAAGAATCCTGTGTGCAAGCACAGGTCACTCTCCACACCTCTGCTCCCAGGAGCCTGTGCAGCCCATCACTGCCACGGTCCTGTGATCCAGGGACAACTTCCCGAGGAGAACACAAAGAGCACCTCAGGCTGTTGGAACGTCACACCGGCCTCTGCCACCACAGGCTCACTCCGCATTCCGTACCCCTCCCTCCCCCCGGCCTGAGTGAGCCAGAGCCCCTGAATCAGCCACTCCTTTAACCCACTCCAGTTTGGGTGAAGAACAGAGGCCAAAGGGCGACCTACATGCAGGGGCGGGGCCAAATCCAAAGCTGAACCCCAGGAGCTGTGTGAACAAAGAAAAGAAAGGGAAATTTCTCCGTGCAGCCTCAGGAGCAGCGGATTAAATCTCCACAATCAACTTGATGTACCCTGCATCTGTGGAATACCTGAATAGACAACGAATCATTCCAAAATTGAGGAGATGGACTTTGGGAGCAACTGTAGACTTGGGGTTTGCTTTCTGCATCTAATTTGTTTCTAGTTTTATGTTTCTCCTTTTGTAATTTAGAGCTTATTATCATTATTAGATTTGTTTATTGATTTGGTGGCTCTCTTCCTTTTTTTTTATATATACTTTTTTCTTTTTCTCTTTTTGTGGTGTGTACGTGTATTCTTCTTTGTGTGATTTTTGTCTGTGTAGGTTCGCTTTTATCATTTGTCCTAAGGTTCTGTCTGTCCATTTTTTTTTAAATTACTTTTTAATGTTTCATTTTAATACTTCTTTATTTTAATAACTATTTTATTTTTCTTTCTTTTTTTCTCCCTTTTCTTCTGAGCCATGTGGCTGAGAGGGTCTTTGTGCTCTGGCTGGGTGTCAGGCCTGAGCCTCTGAGTTGGGAGATCCAAGTTCAGGACATTAGTCCACCAGAGACCTCCTGGCCCCTCATAATATCAAATGGCAAAAGGTCTCCCAGAGTTCTCTGTCTCAATGCTAAGACTCAGCTCCACTCAACAACCAGCAAGCTACACTGCTGGACACCCCATGCCAAACAACTAGCAAGACAAGAACACAACCCCACCCATTATCAGAGAGGCTGCCTAAAATCATAATAAGTCCATAGACATCCCAAACACACCACCAGATGCGGTCCTGCCCACCAGAAAGACAAGATCCAACCTCATCCACCAGAACACAGGCGCTAGTCCCCTCCACCAGGAAGCCTACACAACCCACTGAACCAACCTTACCCACTAGGGGCAGACACCAAAAACAATGGAAATTAAGAACCTACAACCAGTGAAAAGGAGACCACAAACACAGAAAGTTAAGCAAAATGAGAAGAAAGAGAAATACACGGCTGATGAAAGAGCAAAGTAAAAACCCACCAGGACAAACAAATGAAGAGGACATAGGCTGTCTACCTGAAAAAGAATTCAGAGTAATGACAGTAAAGATGATCCAAAATCTTGGAAATAGAATGGAGACAACACAAGAAACATTTAACAAGGACCTAGAAGAACTAAAGAGCAAACAAACAATGATGAACAACACAATAAATGAAATTAAAAATTCTCTAGAAGCAATCAGTAGCAGAATAACTGAGGCAGAAGAACAGATAACTGACCTGGAAGATAAAATAGTGGAAATAACTACCACAGAGCAGAATAAAGAAAAAAGAATGAAAAGAATTGACGAAAGCCTCACAGACCTCTGGGGCAACATTAAATGCACCAACATTCAAATTATAGGAGTCCCAGAAGAAGAAGAGAAATAGAAAGGGACTGAGAAAATATGTGAAGGATTATATTCGAAAACTTCCCTAATATGGGAAAGGAAATAGTCAATCAAGGCCAGAAAGCGCAGAGAGTCCCATAGAGGATAAATCTAAGGAGAAACACGCCAAGACACATAATTAATCAAACTACCAAAAATTAAATACAAAGAAAACATATTAAAGCAGCAAGGGAAAAGCAACAAATAACATACAAGGGAATCCCCATAAGGTTAACAGCTGATCTTTCAGCAGAAACTCTGCAAGCCAGAAAGGTGTGGCAGGACATATTTAAAGTGATGAAAGGGAAAAACCTACAACCAAGACTACTCTACCCAGAAAGGATCTCATTCAGATTCGATGGAGAAATTAAAACCTTTAAAGACAAGAAAAAGGTAAGAGAATTCAGCACCACCAAACCAGCTTTACAACAAATGCTAAAGGAACTTCTCTAGGCAGGAAACACAAGAGAAGGAAACGACCTACAATAACAAACCCAAAACAATTTAGAAAGTGATAACAGGAACATACATATCCATAATTACCTTAAATGTATATGGATTAAATGCTCCAACCAAAAGACACAGACTGGCTGAATGGATACAAAAACAAGATGCATATATATGCTGTCTACAAGAGACCCACTTCAGACCTAGGGACACATACAGACTGAAAGTGAGGGGACGGAAAAAGATATTCCATGCAAACGGAAATCAAAAGAAAGCTGGAGTAGCTATTCTCATATCAGACAAAATCGTCTTTAAAATAAAGACTATTACAAGACACAAAGAAGGACACTATATAGTGACCAAGGAATCAATCCAAGAAGAAGATATAACAACTGTAAACATTTATGCAACCAACATAGGCGCTACTCAATACATAAGACAAATGCTAACAGCCCTCAAATGGGAAATTGACAGTAACACAATCATAGTAGGGGACTTTACCACCTCACTTTCAGCAAAGGGCAGATCATCCAAAATGAAAATAAATAAGGAAACATAAGCTTTAAATGATACATTAAACAAGATGGACTTAAGTGATATTTATGGGACATTCCATCCAAAAACAACAGAATACACATTCTTCTCAAGTGCTCCTGGAACATTCTCCAGGATAGATCATATCTTGGGTCACAAATCAAGCCTTGGTAAATTTAAGAAAATTGAAATCATATCAAGTATCTTTTCCGACCACAACGCTATGAGACTAGATATCAATTACAGGAAAAAAATCTGTAAGAAATACAAACACGTGGAGGCTAAACAACACACTACTTAATAACCAAGAGATCACTGAAGAAATCAAAGAGGAAATCAAAAACTACCTAGAAACAAATGACAATGAAAACACGATGACCCAAAACATATGGGATGCAGCAAAAGCAGGGCTAAGAGGGAAGTTTAGAGCAATACAATGCTACCTCAAGAAACAAGAGAAATCTCAAATAAACAACCTAACTTTACAATGAAAGCAATAAGAGAAAGAAGAACAAAAAAACCCCAAAGTTAGCAGAAGAAATCATAAAGATCAGATCAGAAATAAATGACAAAGAAATGAAGGAAATGATAGCAAAGATGAAGAAAACTAAAAGCAGGTTTTGTGAGAAGATTAAAAAAATTGATAAACCATTAGCCAGACTTACCAAGAAAAAAAGGGAAAAGACTCAAATCAGTAGAATTAGAAATGAGAAAGGAGGAATACCAACTGACACTGCAGAAATACAAAGTATCATGTGAGATTACTAGAAGCAACTATACGCCAACAAAATTGACAACCTGGAAGAAGTGGAGAAATTCTTAGAAAAGCACAACCTTCTGAGACTGAACCAGGAAGAAATAGAAAATATAAGACCAATCACAAGCACTGAAATTGAAACTGTGATTAAAAATCTTGCAACAAACAAGAGCCCAGGACCAGATGGCTTCACAGGTGAACTCTATGAAACATTTAGACAAGAGCTAACACCTATCCTACGCAAACTCTTAGAAAATAGAGCAGAGGGACGAAATTTCCCAAACTTATTCTACAAGGCCACCATCACCCAGATACCGAAACCAGAGAAAGATGTCACAAAAAAAGAAAACTATAGGCCAATATCACTGATGAACATCGATGCAAAAATCCTCAACAAAATACTAGCAAACAGAATCCAACAGCACATTAAAAGGATCACACACCATGATCAAGTGTGGTTTATCCCAGAAATACAAGGAAACTTCAACATGCGCAAATCAATGTAAAAAACCATATTAACAACTTGAAGGATAAAAACCATATGGTCATCTCAATAGATGCAGAAAAAGCTTTCGACAAAATTCAACACCCATTTATGATAAAAACCCTCCAGAAAGTAGGCACAGAGGGAACTTACCTCAACATAATAAAGGCCATATATGACAAACCCACAGCCACCATCATCCTCAATGGTGAAAAAATGAAACCATTTCCAGTAAGATCAGAAAGAAGACAAGATTGCCCACTCTAACCACTATTATTCAACATAGATTTAGAAGTTTTAGCCACAGCAGTCAGAGAAGAAATAAAAGGAATCCAAAATTGAAAAGTAGAAGTAAAACTGTCACTGTTTGGATATGACATGATACGCTAGATAGAGAATCCTAAAGATGCTACCGGAAAACTACTAGAGCTAATCAATGAATTTGGTAAAGTAGCAGGATACAAAATTAATGCACAGAAATCTCTTGCATTCCTATACACTAATGATGAAAAATGTGAACGTGAAGTTAAGAAGACACTCCCATTCACCACTGCAACAAAAAGAATAAAATATCTAGGAATAAACCAACCTAAGGAGACAAAAGACCTGTACGCAGATAATTATAAGACACTGATGAAAGAAATTAAAGATGATACAAATAGATGGAGAGATACACCATGTTCTTGGACTGGAAGAATCAACATTGTGAAGATGACTGTACTACCCAAAGCAATCTACAGATTCAATGCAATCCCTATGAAACTAGCACTGACATTTTTCTCAGAACTAGAACAAAAAATTTCGCAATTTGTATGGAAACACAAAAGACCCCGAATAGCCAAAGCAATCTTGAGAACGAAAAACGGAGCTGGAGGAATCAGGCTCCCTGACTTTAGACTGTACTACAAAGCTACAGTGATCAAGACAGTATGGTACTGGCACAGAAACACAAATATAGATCAATGAAACAGGATAGAAAGACCAAAGATAAACCCACGCACATATGGTCACCTTATCTTTGATAAAGGAGGCAAGAATATACAGTGGAGAAAAGACAGCCTAAGAAATTAAAGATGATACAAATAGATGGAGAGATACACCATGTTCTTGGACTGGAAGAATCAACATTGTGAAGATGACTGTACTACCCAAAGCAATCTACAGATTCAATGCAATCCCTATGAAACTAGCACTGACATTTTTCTCAGAACTAGAACAAAAAATTTCGCAATTTGTATGGAAACACAAAAGACCCCGAATAGCCAAAGCAATCTTGAGAACGAAAAACGGAGCTGGAGGAATCAGGCTCCCTGACTTTAGACTGTACTACAAAGCTACAGTGATCAAGACAGTATGGTACTGGCACAGAAACACAAATATAGATCAATGAAACAGGATAGAAAGACCAAAGATAAACCCACGCACATATGGTCACCTTATCTTTGATAAAGGAGGCAAGAATATACAGTGGAAAAAAGACAGCCTCTTCAATAAGTGGTGCTGGGAAAACTGGACAGCTACATGTAAAAGAATGATATTAGCACACTCCCTAACACCATACACAGAAATAAACTCAAAATGGATTAAAGACATAATGTAAGACCAGACACTATAAAACTCTTAGAGAAAAATATAGGCAGAACGCTCTATGACATAAATCACAGCAAGATCCTTTTTAACCCACCTCCTAGACAAAGGGAAATGAAAACAGAACTAAACAAATGGGACTTAATGAAACTTAAAAGCTTCTGCACAGCAAAGGAAACCAGAAAAATGACGAAAGGAGAACCCTCAGAATGGGAGAAAGTATTTGCAAACGAAGCAACTGACAAAGGATTAATCTCCAAAATACAGAAGCAGCTCATGCAGCTGAATATCAAAAAAAAACAAACAACCCAATCCAAATATGGGCAGACAACGTACATAGACGTTTGTCCAAAGAAGATATACAGATTGCCCACAAGCATGTGAAAGGATGCTCAAAATCACTAATCATTAGAGAAATGCAAATCAAAACTACAAGGTATCACCTCACATCTGTTAGAATGGCCATCATCAAAAAATCTACAAACAATAAATGCTGGAAAGGATGTGGAGAAAAGGGAACCCTCTTGCACTGTTGGTGGGAATGTAAACTGATACAGCCACTATGGAGAACAGTATGGAGGCTCCTTAAAACACTAAAAATAGAACTACCATACAACCCAGCAATCCCACTACTGGGCATATACCCAGAGAAAACCATAATTCAAGATGAGTTGTGTACCAAAATGTTCACTGCAGCTCTATTTACAATAGCCAGGACATGGAAGCAACCTAAGTGTCCATCAACAGATGAATGGATAAAGAAGATGTGGCACATATATACAATGGAATATTACTCAGCCACAAAAAGGAACAAAACTGAGGTATTTGTAGCGAGGTGGATGGACCTAGAGACTGTCATACAGAGTGAAATAAGTCAGAAAGAGAAAAATAAATACTGTACGCTAACACATATATATGGAATCTAAAAAAAAATGGTCATGAAGAACCTAGGGACAACATGGGAATAAAAATGCAGACCTACTAGAGAATGGACTTGAGGATATGGGGAGGGGCGAGGGTAAGCTGGGACAAAGTGAGAGAGTGGCATGGACATATATACACTACTAAACGTAAAATAGATAGCTAGTGGGAAGCAGCTGCAAAGCACACGGAGATCAGCTTGGTGCTCTGTTACTGCCTAGAGTGGTAAGATAGGGAGGGTGGGAGGGAGGGAGATGCAAGAGGGAAGAGGTATGGGGACATATGCATATGTATAATTGATTCACTTTGTTAAAAAGCAGAAACTAACACACTATTGTAAAGCAATTATACTCCAATAAAGACGTTTAAAAAATCAAAAAAAGAAAAGAAAAAGAAAATACACCACAGGCAAAAGCGACAATACAAAAACATACCTAGAAAGAAACTATACAAATATGTATATAATCTACACGGAGGCAACAATAAGAATTTCCTGATTGAGTAAGGAAAAAGAAGTCTCAACCAGAATGCTATGTTATGCGCATTCGTGAGGCACAGATATTGTAAGAATATCGATTTTCCTTAATTCATTTACAGATTTAGTACCTTATCCATAGCAGCTGATGACAATCAAACATGGGCTACTGTTTCCTGTACCCAAAATCAACCATGGAAAAATTATAAAAAGAATAAAGAAAAAACATTAACAAAAGCAAAAACACAAAACTAAATAATCCCTGAGGGACAATAAGTCTCCACTGAACTAGAACCTGAGTGTGGGCAGGAAGGGGGATGCCCTGAATTCGAGACAGGTCTGTAGCCTGCAAGAGAGGCAGATGACAGGATTGATTAGAGAAAAGCCTTTAAACTTGAGCCCTTGATTCTTCCACTGTGCTCTGGGACCATGAATCTCTACTGCTTCACTGAAGGAATCTGAGGCAGCATTTCAGAGCCCGCATGCCAGGAGCATGGGACACCAAAGATTGGGCTGGATGTGGCAGTATGGTCCTCAGGCTGTGAAATAACCATCTGAAACTTTGTTAGTGGATGACAACTGGCCTTTTTAAATGATCATCTTAACAGACTATCCCACACGGACTAAAAGAGAAAAGTAACACAGTAGTTGTACAAAAGGACAGAAATTCATTTCTGAACTTTTGGGCAATGCCCCTGATGTCAACAAAGAGAGACCACAGTGAGAACTGTCAGGCTAAGGCTCCCCTTCACTAACTCCTCTGGGTTTCTGTGGGGTTTGGTTGGGGACAGGGATGGATTCATACCAGAGAAGGAAGGAATCGCAGGCCCGGCCAGCAGTCAATGTGAGGACCTTGAGTGAGACCTGATGGGCTCCAAACCACAGAAGAGAGTCTCTCGCCTCCTTTCCCCTCAGCTCATCTTACCTGCAGCAGCCATCTCTGGGAGGCTCCAGGCAGAAGTGTCCAGATGAGATGTGCCTGCACTTCACACCAGCAGTCTCAGGGACTTGATGTCTTTGATGTGAGGCCTTGGCCTCAGGTCAGCAGGCGGGAGGTAGCCCAGCACCTACAGGGAGTCAAGAGAAGACGCTGAGAAAGGATTGCGAGCAGCATCCAACATAGAAGAGGAGGCCCCAAAGAGCCCTCACTGTCAGTCTCCGGAGACCCAGGCATGGCTGTGAGGCTCAAGCCCCCAGATACTTCCGGCTGGGGGTGCCGACAGAAATGAGAGCCAAGGTGTGAGGCCTGCTGACTCAGCTCAGCAGAGGGAAAAGTCCCAGGACCTGCCAAGAGTCAATGAAAGGCTGCTTCTGGTTTCCAGACAGCCCGCTCTCCTGCTTTCTCAGGAGTGTATTTTGCTCTGCTGAACTGAACTCTTGCTACTTAAAACTGCTCCACGCCTCTCGATTGAATTCTTACTCTTCACCCTGTGGGGGCCCAGGCATTTTTGAGAGCTGCCGTCCGGCGAGGGTGAGCTGCGTGAGGAATCCCACGTCTCGTCAGGTGTCAGAGTGTGAGGTAACCCCAGTTAGAAGTGCGGGGACGTCCCCGACACCCCCAATCCCCTTTCCCTCCGAAAAGAGGCGGCCACACGGGACCCGCCCACCCCGCCCCTGCTCTCGGCCCTGGCTGTTAGGCCCCAAGTCCATCCGCTTCCCCCGCGGGGTCTCGGGCAAGGAAGGCCTCGCTCTGAGGCTGGTGGACCCTGGCTCAGCTCAGTAGAGGGAGCGCCCCAGGCCCTGTGAAGGACGGGACCCTCGTGGGGACTGAGGGGCTCCACACCCCAGAATGGCGGCCACGCGGACCCCGCCCCTGACGTCGGCCTGGGAGCCTCCGGGCAGGTCTAAAGACTGAGGGGCTCCCTCAGTGCGAACGCAGACGGACGCGGGAGACTCAGGGAGGAGGGGGGCCTTGTTCGGAGGGACTGGCCGCAGGTCAGCAGAGGGAGGATTTCCAGGGCACGGGAGGAGTCAGGGTGAGGAGCGTCCTCCCCGTCGCAAGGCCACCTCAGAACCCCTCCCCTGTTGTCAGCCGCTTCCTTCTGGCCACACACGGAGAAGGGAGGGCTGCTGTCTGAGAGGGGAGGTGCAGGCCAGCAGAAGGTGCGTCCCTAAGCACTCCCAAGAGTCAGCCCAAGCTCTTGAGTGAGGACCAGTGGGGCCGCCAACCACAGGGCCTCGACCTGTCTGCCGCACGCTGCAGGCTTGGTAAAACTCCGCCACATGCAGCCGCGTGGTCACCCTCACTGCCTCCTAATGAGACTCAAGGAGGTGCCGGCACTGGGGCGAGCAGATGGCCCTAGGGGCAAGAGAGGAGCTCCAGGCGGCACCGGCCGTCCAGGGAGGACCCCGAGTGAGGACTAAGGGAGTCACCCACCCCGAAGAGAAGGGACAAGAGAGAATATGGCCTGTCCCCTCCTGTCAACCCTTAAACTCCCAAGAAAGGACTGTCAGGCTGAGACTGCCCGTAATTTCCTGTGCCAGGTCCAAGGGAGGTTAGAGCTTTGTTCTGAAGGGGCAGCCACCAGGCAGCAGAAGGGAGGGTCCCAGGACCCTTCGGTGGTGGGCTAAACGCTCCCTCCTTTCCTCCTCCTGGGTGTCATGGAAGATGGTGGTGTCAACTTCAGAGCAGCAGAGGGGATGGCGTGGGGGGGTGGGGGAGTCTTGCCAACAACTGTCATCCTGACTCTGAATGGGAACCGCGGGGACCTACCTCCCCTGCCAGCCCCACTGTCACCCCCGTACCGCCCAGGCAGGGCTGGCTGGCTGTGCTCCAAGGCTCACTCTACCGTCGTCCACAGGGGTCTCAGGGGACAAGGACCCTGCAGAGGCGGCCTTGGTTAAAGCCAGGGAGGAATCTCCCCGCTGAAGGTGCTCACAGCATCTCCTTGTCCCTCCCCCAGGTGCCCTCATTGCCTGCCTTCCTGCCCACACTCCCGCCTGCTGGCCCTGACCTGTGTCATCATGCCTCGGGTCCGGAAGAGCAAGCGCCGTGCCTGCGTGAACCGCCAACAGGCCCGGGGGGAGACTCAGAGTCTCAAGGGTGCCCAGGCCACTGAGGCGGCAGCAGCAGAGATAGAAGAGTCGCCCTCCTACCCCGCTTCTGTTTCTCGGGGTATTTCCCCGAGCTCCCGGGCTGCCAGGAGCCTCAGGGAGCCCCAGGGAGCCCCAGCCACTAGCTCTCGTGATGCAGGGGTTTCATACCCAGGATCTGAAGAGGGTGCCCAGAGCCAAGATGAGAAAAGTGCAAGTACCTCCCAGGCAGCACCTTCCACTCACAGCACTTGCAGTGATTCTCTGTCCAGGATTGCCTGCATGTTGGTGCAGTTCCTGCTGAAGAAGTACAAGACGAAGGAGCCCATCTGGCAGGCAGCACTGCTGAAGCTTTTCAAGAAGAAGTACAAGAAGCACTTCCCTGAGATCCTTAGGAGAGCCTCCGATCACATGGAGCTGGTCTTTGGCCTCGAGCTGAAGGAAGTCGACCCCAGAAGTCACTCCTACGCCTTCATCAGCAAGCAGGGCCTCCCCAGCGAGGGAAGTCTGAGTGATGAGACGGGGCTGCCCACGTCCGGTCTCCTGATGATTCTCCTGGGCAAGATCTTCACGAAGGGCAACCGTGCCACCGAGGAGGAGATTTGGGAATTCCTCAATGCGTTGGGTTTGTATGCTGGGAGGAGGCACTTGATCTTTGGGGAGCCCAGGAGGCTCATCAGCAAATATTTTGTGCAGCAGAAGTACCTGACGTACCGCCAGGTGCCCAACAGCAATCCTCCGCGCTCTGAGTTCCTGTGGGGCCCGAGAGCCCACGCTGAAACCAGCAAGATGAAAGTGCTGGAGTTTGTGGCCAAGATCAATGATACCGTCCCCAGTGCCTTCCCAGAGCTCTATGAGGAGGCTCTGAAAGATGAGGAAGAGAGAGCAGGAGTGAGAGCCGCGGCCAGGGCTGCAGCTGTTGCTATGGCCAGTGCACCCTCCAGGGCCAAGGCCCGCAGCTCCTCCCACATCTAGGGAGGGAGGCCGCAGGCAGTTTGTTCACTTTGTTCTCGAAGAGAGCAGTCAAGCTCCTAAATAGTGCAGAGTAGTAGGGGTGGAGGGAACAAAGTATAGATCTTATTTATCTTCCTGTTTTAAACTAGTAACTTCTATATATTATTTATTGATTTATTTAGGTTTTTTCAAATGTTTTTTTCTTGTAATAGATAGTGTGTTTTCTTAAGAGTATGAATTCGTGAATGGCATTGCTTGGATATCTATTGCTGTTTAAAGAGTTCTAAAGTTACAGTTTTGGTATATGTAAAAGAAATTCATGAACCATCTATATTTTCTGTATGATCCAGAAGTAGAAAACATGGCACTGCAATAGAGATTTTCATGGAAATGTGAAAGACGAGCACAGAAAATATTTGGAAACAAAAAATGGAGAAAACATAGAGTAAAAGGTATTTAATTCGTGGTTTGCCTTATTTCTTTTAAACTTTCTTTTGGTAGAAATAAAAGATACTTTGACAGATTTAGCTCATTTGTGAGTATTTGTTTCTTTTGTCCTAGAGCACTGCATATTCTCTGCTACCTACTGGATTAAAAATAAACTCTGATGGGAGGGTGGTATTTTGGGAGTTCATAATAATCATATCGTAACTGCCATTCATCAAAAACCCAATATTTCTTAATGAGTATGGCACTGCTTTATATGTAGTACATAACATTCCAACATTCATGCAGGATAGGATTTAGCAGACTCCCTTTATAGGTGAATAACTTGCAAATTTCTCAAGTTCACAAGACTGATTAAGTGACCTTGCTGGGTCTAGTCCCCTGGTCTGGAATAGTCTAGAGCCTACACTCTTCCACTCCTCCCAGCCTAAGCCAGACCTTATGTCTTTTAATTCATTTTTCTTCTCACCACTCCAAAATGTATCTCATGGGATACAAGGGGCCCTGTTCCCAAAGCACTGTTTTGGAATACAGTAATAGTAACGCTGAATAAGTGAATGGTATGAATTAAAAAAACATATTCGGCGACAGTGGGGTGTTCTACATATGCAATGTCAGATAACCTGAAAAGATCATCATCTCCTCATTTACTCTTCAAGTTTCTCAGGGACATAAAAGCCTTGGTTTAAGAGCTGTGTCCTCAGGTCAGTGGAGGGAGGAGTCCCAGCCTCTGATAGTTACTCAAGGCGAGGACCTTAGAACGGAAGGGGGCCCCACAAAGTATACCCTGCTTTCTCCCTTGTGTGGCCATGCGCAGAGCTGTCTGTCTGAAGGTACCCCTTCTTTTCCTCCGGGGCAAGGGTGGAGAGGTTCTCAGGGAGGTGAGTTCCTTGGTCTTGTGGCAGCATCTCTAATTCTGCCCAAGTAGGAGATCCTAACAGACTTTAATTTGATTCAGGGTGAGGACACTGGGTGCTGATGAGTGGACTCCCCATAACAAAGGGGACCACACAGAGGCCCCCGGCAGGGGTAGCCAGGGAATAGGTCTCTTATCTCCCCTTCTGGTGTCTCAGGAAGGTGAAAGCCTTGCCTGAGGCTGGCAGACAGACACTAGGGAGGGTGGAGTCCCATGTGCTACCTGAAGTCAAGGTAAGAAACCTGAGTTAGGACTGAGGGGCCACTGACTCCAGAAGAGTGGGGCCTTGTAAAAGCCTGCTCCTCAGAAGACCCCAAGAGCTTTGGACAGATCTGGTTCATCCTGACTTCCAATTCAGAATCTCCAAGAAGGCAATGCCTCTGTTCTGAGGAGCACAGCTTCAGGGGAGTGGAGGGTGGAGTCCTGGGTCTGGTCAGGCATCACGATGAGGACCCTGAATGAGGAGCAAGAGGACCACTCACTCCAGAACAGAGGAGAATGCAGAGTCCCACCCCTGATGTCAGCCCCAGGAGGCCCAGGACAAAGCTTTCTGGCTGACGTGCCCCCTCCTTCCACTGGGAGTGGTCTCAGGGAGGCGACGGCCTTGGTCTACTGGGAACAGCCTCACTCGGTAGAGACTGGAAATCTAGTGACTCTAAATGAGGATAAAGGGACTCCACCTAGAACACAGCCCTGCCACTGGATACCTCCCCTTGGCAAATCCAGGCATGTTGGCATGATGCGCCCCACACCTTTCCTTTTAGAGAGTCTCGGGTAGATGAGGCACTTGGTGTCAGGGGCCAGCCTCAGGTTAGCACAGGGAGGAATCCCAGGTCATGCCAAGAGTCAAGCAGAGGACCATGAGGACTGAGGGAACCACCCAAATCATAGAAGTGGGGACGCCACAGAATCCCTCCCTTACTGTCGGCCATGAGTGACCACAGGCAGTCAAGCCCTCGTGAGGCTACCCTCACACCCTCCTAGGTGGTCTCAGGGGATTAAAGGCTGTAGTATGAGAGCACAGGCCTCTCTAGGTCACGGGAAGAGTCAGTGTAAGGACTCTGAGTGAGGACCAAGGGGAACGCCCAACCGAAAAGAGAGAGGAACACATAGCCCCACCACCCTTTCGGCCCTGGGAAGCCCCAGGCAGGGGTAGTTCGATGTGCCACCCATTGCTTCCAGCTCTGGAGGACTCAGGTCAGTAGAGGGAAGAGTCCCAGATCCTGACAGAGTGGGACTATTGAGGTCACAAACCCCAGAAGAGCGGAGCCCGGAGAATCTTGCCCTCTGCTGTTAGTCCTCAGAAGCCCCTCAGAAATAGCTGTGGCTACACGTGGCCTACTCTGACTTCTACTTCTGGGGACTCGGGGTGGTGAGGACTTTGCTCTGAGGCTGGCCGACTCAGCATAGGGGAAATTTCCAGGTTGTGCTAGGAGTTGGGGTGAGGACCTAAGGCTGGAGTGGAGCATGAAAACCATAACAATGGGGGCAGCACATCATCTCTCCCCTGCTGTCAGTCCTGGGAGACGCCTGGATAGGTGTCAGGCCGAGCAGAGGCAACCCTTAGCTCCTCCCAGGGTGACAGAGAAGTGAGGACAGTAATAGGTGAAGAGAGGGAGAAATTATAGGTCTTCCCAGGAGTCAAACTGAGGAGCCTGAGTGAGGACTGGTGCGGCCAACCATAATAAGGCCTGGATTTGCCTGCCACAGCTTTCTGCCTTCAGAGACCACAGGTAGATGTGGGAAATCAGGCTACCCTCACTTTCTTCTATTGGGTCTCAGAGAGCTGTGGGCCTTTCTATGAGCCCATGTCCTCAGGTGAAGAGAGAGGAGCCACAGGCCTTCCCAGGAGTCAAACTGAGAACCCCGAGTGACGACTAAGGGGAACATGCCCCACCCCCTGAGCTGTGGGGACGACAAAGAGTCTAGCCTTGCCCCTGCTTTCAGCACTTGAAGGCTCAGGACAGGGCAGTCGGGCCGAGGCTCCTTTACTTCAGGTCTAAGGGAGGTGAGATCCTAGCTGTCAGCACTGTGTTCCCCCTGTCAGGGCGGTGACTGGGGCACCCCTCACTTCCTCCTCACGGGTCCCCGGGACCACTGAGGTGTCAACTGCAGAGCAACAGAGGGGAGGAAGCCCAGGCCCTGGCTGCCGTCCACCTAAAGATCCTGAGGATGAACTGAGCAGACTCCCCGCCCTAGAACACGGAAGGTCCCACTGGCAGCCCCCACTGTCACCCCAGTGACACTCAGGTAGGCTGGCAGCCTGTAGCCCAAGGCTCACTCTACCGTCCTCCACAGGGGTCTCAGGGGACAGGCTGGGCAGGAGAACAGGAGCCCTGTGGGTCCTCGAGCAGTGCCCTCAAGGACCCTGCAGAGGCGGCCTTGGTTAAAGCCAGGGAGGAATCTCCCCGCTGAAGGTGCTCACAGCATCTCCTTGTCCCTCCCCCAGGTGCCCTCACTGCCTGCCTGCCTGCCCACACTCCCGCCTGCTGGCCCTGACCTGTGTCATCATGCCTCGAGGCCGGAAGAGCAAGCGCCGTGCCCGCGAGAAACGCCAAAAGGCCCGGGGGGAGACTCAGAGTCTCAAGGGTGCCCAGGCCACTGAGGCGGCGGCAGCAGAGATAGAAGCGTCGCCCTCATCCCCCGCTTCTTCTGTTTCTCGGGGTATTTCCCCTAGCTCCCCTACTGCCAGGAGCCTCAGGGAGCCCCAGGGAACCCCAGCCACTAGCTCTCGTGATGCAGGGGTTTCATACCCAGGATCTGAAGAGGGTGCCCAGAGCCAAGGTGAGGATAGCGAGTCACAGATGAGCGGGCCTGCCCCATCCTGGACGGTTCGCCTTTCCCTCCGCTACCTGGGCACTGGTGGTTGGAGCATGCCCAGAGATCCTCCCTCTTGTGGTCAAGGACCACTGCTAGGTTTCCAGCCATACCACGACCAAGCCAGACAAAACCGCCAGCACAGGTTGACGCAGGCGCACCAAGACCTAAAAGCTGACTCAGGGTAACCCAGGGCTCATTATGCCTCATTTGTAATAACTTAGCATTGCGGCTTTTGCTTCCCTGCCCCACCCCATGGGTTCTGCTTGGGTGCTTATGGGTAAGTGCCTGCATACTAGCAGGAAAGTTATATAACCTAAAGCTGTCAATCGATTTGTCAGTCAAATAACACAGGACACAGGGAGGGACCACCACTCTACAAGACACAGCCGTACCCCATTGCGGGGCTGCTTCCGGTTTCCAGACAGCCCGCTCTCCTGCTTTCTCAGGAGTGTATTTTGCTCTGCTGAACTGAACTCTTGCTACTTAAAACTGCGCTACGCCTCTCGATTGAATTCTTCGTCTTTGGGAGGGCAAAAACCAAGAAAATCGCCATTCTGCTGGTGACAATATGGACCACATATTCATTACTTTTATCAGGTACAAGTTAAAGTTTTGATATTTTATAAAACAAATTTAGAAACCTTCCATTTTTTTTATAACCTAGAACAAGAAAACACAGCAATGGAAGAGGGATTTCCATGGAACTGTGAATAGACTCGGCAGTGAAATAATGTGGGTCAAGTAAAAAAAAGAAAAGGAAAAGAGTAAATGGTGGTACATTTTTGGTTTGTTTTATTCTTTTAGTGCTTCTTTTTCTAAAATTGAAAGATGTTTTCTTAGATTATTCAAGATTGTGAGAGAAATTAACCAATAATAAAGTAGACATCCTTATCGTTGCCACTCTTATTCCCAACCATTAACTGAGCATCTACTCTTTGGAAGGCTCCATGGCAGAACTGGGGATGGTAAGAAAAAGGAGACTGAGCCACTGTCCATAGAACTTTAGAGCCTAGGAGCTGCTGCCATATCAAGAAGATGGTGAGACACACTCTAAGACCTAAATAAATGACAAGTTAAAACAAGGGGTGAGAAAGAGAGGAGGTTCCAGATGAGAGCAGTCAAGTGTAAATGCTCTGAAGCAAGGAAGTCTGGAGCTTTGGGACACTGCAGTTCCCTTGAGGAGGTGATTTTAAGTTAGGCGGGATGGTGGGCTAAATGAGGCGGAGTGAACGGTGGGGGGGGAGGGTGGGACCCTTCGATGGTGGGCCTCAGAGTTGAGAGACTGAAGACTGGAATGGAAGATTATCCTGAATTTTTACTTTGGGATTGTGGGTAAAACAGAGAGAATCTCCACCCGGGGCACGAATAAAATGGGTTCCGTGTTCCTGTCCCGGTGCAGGTGAACACAGTGCACAAACTAGGTGTTTTAATCCCATCGCCTCCAGGGAGTTTCTGAGAAACAAGGATGATACTTCCTTGAAGTGAGATGTCAAGAAGCCACTGTGATAGCACTCTTTGCACTGGGGTCATAGGGCCAGAGGCCACTCCATTAAAGGGGTGTTCTACTACTTATCTTAAGTGTAATCTGGGGAACTCCAAATGAAGGCTACATTTTTGGTGGTGGTGAAATTATAATGAAAACAGGGGTGGTTTGGATGAAAAGGCACCTGGGAAGGAAGTTGTTGATCCTTGACGCAAATTCTAGAACCTCTGAGTAGCATCCAGCTGGGAGAGATTCCTCTACACTCAAATGACATATTTACAAATGGGGAAATTTTACATAGTTTTACTGCCTAAGCAGTTTTGTTCGTTCCAAAGGTGCTGCGTATTTTCTGACATCTCAGGAGATTAAAGAAAAAAATCCCAAAGAGTTGGTATTATGGTCTGGGGTCATAGTTATTGTAGTAATAAATGCCATTCTTGAAAGACCATTGTTGCAAGTGCTTTACAAACATCACGTATCTTACAAAAGCTCTACAAGATAGGGCTTATCAGACTCACTTTGCAGATGATGAACTTGCAATTTTCTCAAGTTCACAAGACTTGTGACAGAGCTGGGAATAGACCCTTGGTCTGAATTCGTCTAGAGGCCACACTGTTCCACTTTTCCCAGCCTGAGGCAGACCTAGTATCCTTTAATTCACTTGTCTCCTCACTACTTCAAACTGGATTTCAGGCAATTAAAAAAAAAAAAGCAAGCAAGCAAACAAAAAACCCTGTAGCCAAAGTACTATAGACAGTCCTGATGAAGGAAGGTTAATACAAGCATAAACCATAATTGGGGGATTGTCTGTGGGCTTCATTTATCTAGAGTCCTCCTGCCCCTCGCTCCAGGGTTCCTTGAAAGCTGACTGCCCTGGTCCCAGCACGTGTGTTCAGCTCCAGCACTTTCCCACGTTAGAGCTCCTTTCTCCTGAGACTTCCCCAGTGTGCCCTCAAGTCCAACTCTGGAATCTGTTAATGGTGTGCTGAGACTGGCCTCTGAATAAATACACCAATGAGTGAGCTTACCTAGGAGGTCAATATCCAAAGCCTCCCTCATAAGTTGGAGATGAGGACCTGAATAGACATTTCTACAAAGAGGATATACCAGTGGCCAAACAGTACACGAAAAGATGCTCAATATCATTACTCATTAGGGAAATGTATACCAAAAAAACACAGTGGGATACCATTTCACTAGGTTGGTTATAAAAACTGGAAAACAACAAGTGTTGGCGAGGATATGAAGAAACTGGATCCCTCATACATTGCTGGGAAGAATGTAAAATGGTTCAGCCTCTTTGGGAAACAGTTTGGTAGTTCCTCAAATTTAAACAAAGAATTACCTTATGACCCAGCAATTCCATTCCTAGGTATATAACCAAAATAACTTAAAAACTGTATTCAAACAAATCTTTGTACCCAAATATTCAAAGAAGCATTATTCATAAAAGCCAAAAAATGCAAACAACCCAAAATTTCCATCACTGAATGAACGGACAAACAGAATGTGGTATATTCTTACAATGGAATATTATTCAGTCATAAACAGGAATGAAGTACGGATAACTGAGAGACCATGGATGAACCTTGGAGACATTATAATAAATGATAAATGAAAGGAGTCAGAAACCAAAGGTCACGTATTATATGACACCATTTACATGAATTAGCCAGGATAAGCAAATTCATAGAGACAGAAAGCAGACTGATGGTTGCCCGGGGCTAGGGAGAGGTATGAATAAGTAACTTTTTGAAGGGTAAGAGGTTATGTAAGCAGATAGGGTAGGCAGTCCCTGGAGAAAGAGAACCAGGCATGGCTTTCCTGACATAAGAGAAACCATTTTTGGCCTAAGCCATTTTGTGATCTAAGCCTGGAGACAATGTTTGCCCTTGAACACACCTCCGTAATAATGATCTTAAGGGAATAAAAGAATGCAGCAACAAAAGACTGTTATCAGGCAGGAGTAGTAACAGTAGCAAAGGTAATACATCAGTTGTTAAGACTCCCAGTCTTTTCAAGGGTAAAGATTAGCCTGAAGCACAATCTTCAGCTGTTCTGCAGAATTCAAACCCCCCTCGAATGATCAACCACCACCAGAGCAACTGGAACCTAAGGAATGATGACGGTAATCTTTTCTGACCCTTGTGACTTCAAACCCCTATAAAGCTCGCACTCTGTTGACCTTTGCCCCAACTCTATGCTGAATTCTCCTCTGCTCAAGCCCCTTCATGAATATGCATGTACCCTTAGCTTAAAACTTCCCCAGTTCTGCTGTCCAGGGAAACACTGCTTTGGGAAAGATCCCCAGGGTTCTCCTTCCTTGCTGCAAGTAATAAATCCTTCCTTCTCCTGCTCTTTGACTTGGCTGTGTATTTGGCTCGACACCCACCAAGAGGCAAACCCAGTTTTCGGGGAGCAGTTACCTTTTGGAATGAGGAATATGTTTGGAACGAGAGAGAGGCGGTGATTGTACAACATTGTGAATGCAGCCATGCCACGGAATTATTCACTTTCAAAGGTTATGTGGATATATATCAATGAGTTATATTTTTAATATTATATATAATGCAATCAATAGATTGATTGATCCCACTATACATACTATATATATATATAATATATAGGTATATGTATGTATGTAAAATCAATGGAATGAGAGAATCAGATGGAATGAGAGAATCACCATTCTACAGCCCCCTAATGGATTAATGGATAAGGGTGAAGATCCTCACCAACTGTCAATACCACCAGGAAGCAGAAAACAGACACTATGTATCTCCTAATGGAAGCACACAGCTTCGTCTCAGGAGTGAACGTGCCAACAAACAAACTGGTAAATCAGTAAGCCTTAATCTCAACAAGCTGTTTCCTACAGTTATTGAGGATTCTTGATGCTGAGTTCCAGGTATATTGGGTTCATTGTTTTATTCTCTGTAATGTTGTATATGATTGTTTTTAATTATAAATATCATGCCTTTAAACTTGAAAAGCCAAGTAAAATGGAACAATTTTTAGCAAACTATAAATCACTAAAGTGAAAATGTAGTCCAAGCCCAGAGCACCATCCAAATGTTCCAGGACAATCCAGGTTTGGAGCCCCCTCACACCAAACGATCAGGGAAAAACTAATCACCAACTTATTTGAATTCTTCCAAACCATACAAAAAGATAGAAAACGGATCAACCATTTTAATAGGGTAGCCCTCCTTGATACAAAGTCCAGATAAGAATGCCCCAATAAAAGGATACTCACACATAACCATGTGATTAAATGAAGAAGTGGGCTATGACTAAGGAACACAAAGATATCATATTAGAAAATACTGACAGTTGGAAATCACTGCATTAACAGAGAAAGGAGAAAATGCATTTCTAAAGGGAAAGAATATTTGTCTCTACACTTCTATTCTCAAGCCTGTTGACACCAAATGTAGGGGTTTTTTGCTTTGTTTTGGTTTGCTCACACAAACCAATTCTCTACCACCAGCTGAGCATCCTACAATTCAATTCAATTCTGACAATATCTACCTGCAGTTAGCATCAGATCCCACAAGGTAAGGGCTCATTCCCACAAGATTGCCCCACACTTAATCCAAACCCAGGTCTCCCGTAATTCTGACTGACTGGCTATAAATTGGGGGCTCCCACAACCCCCTCCCTGGGTTTGGTAATTTTCTAAAATGGCTCAAGGAACTCAAGGAAACAGTGTACTTACTAGATTACTGGATTATTATAAAAGGATGTGACTCCCTAACAGCCAAATGGAAGAGATGCTTAGAGTAAGGTGTGGGGAAGGGGTGTGGAGCTCTCATGCCCTCTCCAGCTACATCACCCTCATAGCACCTACATGCGTTCAGCAAACTGGAAGCTCTCCAGACCATTTTGCTTAGGATTCTTATGGAGGCTTCATTACACAGGCATAATTAATTAAATCATTGGCCACTGGTAATTAAGTCAATCTCCAGCCCTTCTTCCCTCAGAGGTCAGAGGGGAGGACTGAAAGTTCCTAGCCCCTGATCACATGGTGGGTCCCCCAGGCAGCTCCCCACCCTTAGGGGCTTTCCAAAAGTCATCTCATTAACATAAACTCAGGTGTGGTTGAAAGGGGCTTGTTACCAGTAACATGAAACACTCCTTTCACCTCTCTTGCTCTTTCCACTTAGGAAACGCCAACAGTTTTAGCAGCTCTGGGGACGAAGACCAAATGTATATTTCTTAGTATAAATCACAATATCACAATTTAATTATATGCAGGGGTAAAGAAAGGGCCTTTGGGGCTTCCCTGGTGGCGCAGTGGTTGAGAGTCCACCTGCCGATGCAGGGGACACGGGTTCGTGCCCCAGTCCAGGAAGATCCCACATGCTGCAGAGAGGCTAGGCCCGTGAGCCATGGCCGCTGAGCCTGCGCGTCCGGAGCCTAGCCTGTGCTCCGCAACGGGAGAGGCCACAACAGTGAGAGGCCCGCATACCGCAAAAAAAAAAAAAGAAAAACAAGAAAGGGCCTTTGATAAGAATTTTACACCAGTCCATGGTAATAACTTTTAGCAAATTTACATTACTAGGGAATTTCTCTTCTGTAAAATCTATACATGTTAAGCATACTTAAATGTGGAATGTTATCAGAATTCCCAATAAAATAAGAAACAAGACACGGATATGTGGTACCATCCCTACTATTTGACAAGAATTTTCCTGCTCTGCCATGTGAACATCTTGGAAGTCATCACTCCCATCCTCACAATGTCAAAAAGCTGAACAAACTGAAAATCAACAACTCTTCTTAGATCCATCAGAGAATTGAAGTTACAGGGAAAACCAATGCTTCAAAACTGAAGATGCAGGCAAATACAGGGAATCACAGCTCACTGGCAGCAGGAAGTCCTGGACCCAGGAAGGAGTAGAAAAATTTGCATTGTACTTGATGCAACACTGGAAGCTATGTGCGACAAGCTTCAGAGCCCAAAACTCCTAGGAGCCTAGTCTTAGGGGAGCCTGCACACTTCTGTGAGTTTTACCTTCTGGGGTCCTAACAGGTTCTCATGGTAAAGATCCAAGAAAAATTTCCTCATGCTCCTGGCATGAGGGGGACATAAACCCCTTTGAAAGACACCTAGGAAAAAGTAACCAATTTGAAACACAGGCCCAGATGTTTCTGTTCGGTGTACTTTCCTAAACCAACTAACTTGGATGAAGGGAAAATCCTAACTCCAGCCCCCTCCAGACTTCCTATGTCACATAACAGGGGGGATAAAAGCTGAGAAGCATTTGTGAAGGCAATAGCCCAGGGGCACAGAGCCACTAAAACATGAAGAGCTAATCACAGGGTTATAGAACACTTCCCGTACACCTTACCACTGCATCAACAAGGTTCCAATATAATACCAGAGGATTACTGCTGAAAGAACTGCAAGGCTTAGACTACTTATGAAGGTGTTCCTAGGGAAAACCAAAGACAACAAGAACACTCAAGGAAATTGAAATCTCAGGCGCCTACAGTAAGGGCAAACAGTAAACATGACATAACTCCTATGCAGATAAACACAAACGCTCATGCCAAAGGCCCTTTAAATCGGTTCCTATTATCCAATACATTAAATCCAGCCTTCAATGAAAAATTATAAGATATGCTAAAAGGCAGAAAAGCACAGTCTGATTAAACAAAGCAAGTAAATTAACCACACTCAGATATAGGAGATAATCTGGAATATCAGACTAGGTTTTTAGAATACTTATGATTCATACGCTAGGCCTCTAATGGAAAAAGTGAACAACATGCAAGAATAGTAGGTAACGTACACAGACAGACAGAAACTGTAGGAAAACATCAAAAGGAAAGGTGAGAAATCAACAACATCCTAACTGACATGAAGAATACCACTGATAGGCTCACCAGTAGACCGCACATGGCCAAGGAAAGACTCAATGAAATTAAAGATATACGTTGATAGCAACTCCTCAAACTAAAAAGCAAAGAGAAAACAAAATAATTTTTAAAAAAGAAAAGAGTAACCAAGGATTGTGGAACAATTACAAGAGATGTAACATATGCATAGTAGGAATAATCTGAGAAGAAACAGAGAAAGAAGCAGAATTTTCAAAATAATAATGACTGAGAAGTTCCCCAAATTAATGACAGACACTAAACCACAGATCTAGGAAGCTCAGAGAACACCAAGCAGGATAAATAGAAAAAAAAATCTACACCTAGGCATACCATACTCAAACTGCAGAAAACCAAACAAAAAGAGAATTCTTGAGACGAGCTAGAGAAAAAAAGAACTTACTATAGAGGAACAAGGGTAACAATTACCAAGATTTCTCTTCACAAACGATGCTATCAAGAAAAGACCGTAGTTAAATTTTTGAAGCATTGAAATGAACAAACCCAACAACAACAACAAAAACACTAACACCAACCTAGAATTCTGTAGCCAGGGGGAGAAAATCCTTCAATGGTAATGAGAAATAAAGACTTTCTCTGACAGACAAAAACTGATGGAAATTTGTCATGCAGATCTACTTTGCAAGAAATGTTAAAAGAAGTTCTTCGGGGAAAAGGAAAATGATATAGGTCAGAAGCTTTGGCCAACGTAAAGAAAGAAAGAGAGTAACAGAAGAAATAAATGAAGATAAAATAAAGCCTTTTATTTTTATTATTTTCAACTGATCAAAAAAGATAACTATTTCTTCAAAATAATAATATAACAGCAATGCATCCAGTGATTATACATTATGGATAAGAGAAATAAATGGCAGAAATGGTATATTTGTACTGTTATGAGATACTTGCACTAACCGTGAAGCAGGATGATGTTATTTGAAAGAGGACTTGAATAAGTTGGAAATGTATAATGCAAACGCTACAAAAACCACTAGAATTTTTTAAAATTATAACTGATATGCTAAAGAGAAGAGAATATGGAATAATATTAAATCTTGAATTAAAATTAGAGAAGGCAGAAAAAGATCAGGAGATTAAAAAAAGAAACAAAGAGTAAGCTCAATGAGTACAAAACAGTTACAAATATGGTCAATGTTAATCCAACTATATCAATAATCACTTTTAATGTGAATGGTCTAAATATACCAATTAAAAGGTAGAGATTGATAAAAAGAATGAAAAGAAAGGAGACCTAACCCTATGCTGTTTATAAGAAACCCATTTTAAATATAAAGACATGAAATGATTAAAAGTAAAGGGATGGATACAATAGCCGGTCATGGAAGCAACCTAAATGCTCATCGACAGATGAATGGATAAAGCAGATGTGGTACATATATACAACGGAGTATTACTCAGCCATAAAAAGGAACGAAATTGGGTCATTTGTAGAGACGTGGATGGACCTAGAGACTATCATGCAGAGTGTAGTAGGTCAGAAAGAGAAAAACAAATATCGTATACTAATGCATACATGTGGAATCTAGAAAAATGGTACAGATGAACTGGTCTGCAAGGCAGAAATAGAGACACAGATGTAGAGAACAAGCGTATGGACACCAAGGGGGGCAAAGCAGGGGTGGGATGAATGGAGACATTGGGATAGACATATATACACCAATATGTACAAAACAGATATCTAATAAGAACCTGCTGTATAAAAAAATAAAATAAAATAAAATTCAAAAAAAAAAAGTAAAGGGATGGAGAAAACACATCTGCTCTGGCTATATTTATTTCAGACAAAGCAGTATTCAGAACAAGAAAGTCAGGAATAAAGATGAGCATTACTTAATGATTAAGTGGCAAATTCTCAAAGAAATCATGGCAACCCTTAATGTGTATGCACCAAAAAATTCTGTTAAGATACACGAGGCAAACACTGATGAGACAAATCTACTCTTATAGAAGGAGATGTCAACACATCTCTTTTCATAATTGACAAATCCACTAGGCAGAAAATCAGTAAGGTGCAGTTGAACTGAAAAGCAACATCAATTAACTAGATCTAAATGACATGCATAGAATACTTAACAACAGCAGAAAACACATTATTTTCAAGTCCACACGGAACATACACCAAGATAGATCACATTCTATGCCATAAAACACACATCATCAAATTTAAAAGAATATAAATGATACAAAGAATGATCTCATTCTGCGATGGAAATAAACTAGAAATTGATAACAAAACAACAGCAAGAAAATCAAGTGTATTTGGAGATTAAACAATACACTTCTAAATAACACATGGGTCAAAGGGAAGATCTAATGAGAAATTTTAAAATATGTTTAACTAAATGAAAACAAAATTACAACTTATCAAAAGTTGTGCAATATAGCAAAACCAGTACTTAACGGGACATGTATAGCATTGAATGTCTACACTAGAGAAATCTAAAATCAATTAATTTAACCTTCTCCCTTAGTAAACTGGTGAAAGAAGAGAAAAAAAAAGCAGAGGGAAAAGAAATAATAAATCAAAGCAGAAATCAATGACACTGAAGAAAGGGGAAAAAAAATAGAGGAAAAACAACAAAACCAGAAGCTGTTTCTTTGAACATATCCAAAAGAAAAAAGAAAAAACAAGATAACATTCTAACCAGGCTACTCAAGGAAAATAAAAAGAGAGAAAACACCAATTTAATCGCTAATAGCAGAAATGAAAGAAGGGCCATCACTACAGATTCCACAGACATTAAAAGGATAATAAATGAATATTATAAACAAATCTATGCCTACAAATTTGAAAAGTTAAATAGACAAATTGTTTGAAGATACAATTTCCCAAAACTATACAAGGATAAATAGATAATCAGAATAGGTCTGTATCTACTAAAGAAACTTAATCTATAATTAATAAGCTTCCAATAAAGACAGCACCAGGCCCAGATGATTCCACTGATGAATTCTAACAAAAATTTAAGGAAGAAATTAAAACAATTCTCTACAATCTCTTCCAGAAAACAGAAGCAGAGGGGACACTTCCTAATTCATTCTAGGAGGCCAGCATCACTCTAATGTCAAAACCAGATAAAGAAATTTAAAGAAAGGAGAATTGACCACCAATATCTCTCATGAACATAGATACAAATTCCCCAACAAAATATAAGCAAAACAAATCTAACAATGTATAAAAGGAATTATACACAACTAAGTGGAATTTATTTCAGGTGTGCAACATTTGAAAATCAGTAATGATAACTCATCATATCACTAGGCTAAAGAAAATATTAACATGATCATATCAATACATTAAGAAAAAAATTTGATAAAATCCAACACCCATTCATCATAAAATTTCCCAGCAAACTAGAAGTATAGAGGCATTGGCTCAGGTTCATATACTGAATAGAGCATCTAAAAAACAAAAACAAAGACAAAAACAGGTAAAACATCCTACTTCATACTGAGAAGATAGATGCTCTCACACTAAGATCAGGAACAAGGCTAAGACATCCCTTCTCACCATGCCTATTCAACACTGTACTGGAAGTCCTAGCCAATGTAATAAGATAAGAGAAGGAAGCAAAAGATATACAGATTTGAAAGGAAAAAACAAAACTGTTTTTGCTCACAGATGACCTAATTGTCTATGTAGGAAATCTCGAATAATCAACAACAGGAAAACTCCTGGTATTAATAAGCCAAGGTTAATATTCAACAGTCAATTGTTTTCCAAAAAACAAATGGAATTAGCAATTTAAAAACCTAATGCCATTTACATTAGCACCAAAAAAAGATTGATTATAAATAATTCTTAAAAAAATATGTATAAGGTTTATATGAGAGGAGAGAAGATGGCGGAAGAGTAAAACGCGGAGATCACCTTCCTCCCCACAGATACATCAGAAATACATCTACACGTGGAACTGCTCCTATAGAACACCCACTGAATGCTGGCAGAAGACCTCAGACCTCCCAAAAGGCAAGAAACTCCCCACGTACCTGGGTAGGGCAAAAGAAAAAAGAATAAACAGAGACAAAAGAATAGGGACGGGACCTGCACCAGTGGGAGGGAGCTGTGAAAGAGGAAAGCTTTCCACACACTAGAAGCCCCTTCATGGGCGGAGACTGTGGGTGGCAGAGGAGGGAAGCTTCGGACCCATGGAAGAGAGCGCAGCAACAGGGGTGTGGAGGGCAAATCGGAGAGACTCCCGCACAGAGGATCGGTGCCAACCTGCACTCACCAGCCCGAGGGGCTTGTCTGCTCACCCGCCGGGGCAGGCGGGGACTGGGAGCTGAGGCTCGGGCTTTGGAGGTTGGATCGCAGGGAGAGGACTGGGGTTGGCTGCGTGAGCACAGCCTGCTGAAGGGGTTAGTGCACCACGACTGGCCAGGAGGGAGTCCGGGAAAGGGTCTGTAGCTGCTGAAGAGACAAGAGACTTTTTCTTGCCTCTTTGTTTCCTGGTGCACGAGGAGAGGGGATTAAGCGTGCCGCTTAAAGGAGCTCAAGAAACGAGTGCGAGGCACGGCTATCAGTGCAGACCCCAGAGACAGGCATGAGATGCTAAGGTTGCTGCTGCAGCCACCAAGAAGCCTGTGTGCGAGCACAGGTCACTCTCCACACCTCCCCTCCTGGGAGCCTGTGCAGCCCGCCACTGCCAGGGTCCCAGGATCCAGGGACAACATACCTGGAAGAACACACGGCACGCCTCAGGCTGGTGCAACGTCATGCTGGCCTCTGCGGCCGCAGGCTCGCCCCGCATTCAGTACCCCTCCCTCCCCCAGCCAGCCTGAGTGAGCCAGAGCCCCCGAGTCAGCTGCTCCTTTAACCCTGTCCTGTCTGAGCGAAGAACAGATGGCCTCAGGCGACCTACGCGCAGAGGCGGGTCCAAATCCAAAGCTGAACCCCAGGAGCTATGCGAACAAAGAAGAGAAAGGGAAATCACTCCCAGCAGCCTCAGAAGCAGCGGATTGAAGCTCCACAATCAACTTGATGTACCCTGCATCTGTGGAATACCTGAATAGACAACGGATCACCCCAAATTGAGGAGGTGGACTTTGGGAGCAAGATATATTATTTTTTTCCCCTTTTTCTCTTTTTGTGAGTGTGTATTTGTATGCTTCTGTGTGAGATTTTGTCTGTATAGCTTTGCTTTCAACATTTGTCCAAGGTTTCTGACCGTCCTGTTTTTGTTTTTCTTTTACTTTAAAAAATTTTTCTTCTTAATAATCATTTTTTATTTATTTTAATAACTTTATTTTGTTTTATTCTACTTTATTTTATCTTCCTCCCTCCCTCCCTCCCTCTCTCTCTCTCTTTCTTTCTTTCTGTTTTTTCTCCCTTTTATTCTGAGCTGTGTGGATTAAAGGCTCTTGGTGCTCAAGGCAGGCGTCGGAGCTGTGCCTCTGAGGTGGGAGAACCAACTTCTGGACACTGGTCCACAAGAGATCTCCCAGCTCCACGTAATATCAAACGGCAAAAATCTCCCAGAGATCTCCATCTCAACACCAAGACCCAGCTTCACTCAATGACCAGCAAGCTACAGGGCTGGACAACCTGTGCCAAACAACTAGCAAGACAGGAACACAGCCCCATCCATTAGCAGAGAGGTTGCCTAAAATCATAATAAGGCTACAGATGCCCCAAAACACACCACCAGACGTGGACATGCCCACCAGAAAGACAAGATCCAGCCTCATCCACCAGAACACAGGCACTAGTCCCCTCAACCAGGAAACCTACTCAACCCTCTGAACCAACCTTAGCCACTGGGGACAGACACCAAAAGCAATGTGAACTACGAACCTGCAGCCTGTGAAAAGGAGACCCCAGACACAGTAAGATAAGCAAAACAAAAAGACAGAAAAACACACAGCAGATGAAGGAGCAAGGTAAAAACCCACCAGACCTAACAAAT
>NC_041234.1:9862272-9862853 GCF_002837175.3 Physeter macrocephalus
GACCTAGAAGAACTAAAGAGGAAGCAAGCAATGATGAACAACACAATAAATGAAATTAAAAATACTCTAGATGGGATCAATAGCAGAATAACTGAGGCAGAAGAACGGATAAGTGACCTGGAAGATAAGAGTGGAAATAACTATTGCAGAGCAGAATCAAGAAAAAAGAATGAAAAGAACTGAGGACAGTCTCAGAGACCTCTGGGACAGCATTAAACGCACCAACGTTCGAATAACAGGGGTCCCAGAAGAAGAAGAGGAAAAGAAAGGGACTGAGAAAATATTTGAAGACATTACAGTTGAAATCTTCCCTTATATGGGAAAGGAAATAGTTAATCAAGTCCAGGAAGCACAGACAGTCAAGACAGGAAGCACAGGATAAATCCAAGGAGAAACATGCCAAGACACATATTAATCAAACTATCAAAAATTAAATACAAAGAAAACATATTAAAAGCAGCAAGGGAAAAACAACAAATAACACACAACGGAATCCCCATAAAGTTAACAGCTGAACTTTCAGCAGAAACTCTGCAAGCCAGAAGGGAGTGGCAGGACATATTTAAAGTGATGAAGAAGAA
>NC_041234.1:9863201-9865979 GCF_002837175.3 Physeter macrocephalus
GTGAGGGGATGGAAAAGATATTCCATGCAAATGGAAATCAACAGAAAGCTGGAGTAGCAATTCTTGTATCACACAAAATAGACTTTAAATAAAGACTATTACAAGAGACAAAGAAGGACACTACATAATGATCAAAGGATCCATCTAAGAAGAAGATATAGCAATTGTAAATATTTATGCACTCAACATAGGAGCACCTCAATACATAAGGCAAATACTAACAGCCATAAAAGGGGAAATCGACAGTAACACAATCATAGTAGGGGACTTTAACACCCCACTTTCACCAATGGACGGATCATCCAAAATGAAAACAAATAAGGAAACACAAGTTTTAAATGAAACATTAAACAAGATGGACTTAACTGACATTTATAGGACATTCCATCCAAAAACAACAGAATACACATTTTTCTCAAGTGCTCATGGAACATTCTACAGGATAGATCATATCTTGGGTCACAAATCAAGCCTTGGTAAATTTAAGAAAACTGAAATCGTATCAAGTATCTTTTCCGACCACAATGCTACGAGACTAGATATCAATTAAAGGAAAAGATCTGTAAAAAATACAAACACATGGAGGATAAACAATACGCCAGTTAATAATGAAGTGATCACTGAAGAAATCAGAGGAAATCAAAAAATACCTAGAAACAAATGACAACGGAGACACGACGACCCAAAACGTATGGGATGCAGCAAAAGCAGTCCTAAGATGGACGTTTATAGCAATACAATCCTACTTTAAGAAACAGGAAACATCTCAAATAAACAACCTAACCTTACACTGAAAGCAATTAGACAAAGAAAACAAAAAAAGCCCAATGTTAGCAGAAGGAAAGAAATCATAAAGATCAGATCAGAAATAAATGAAAAACAAATGAAAGAAATGATAGCAAAGATCAATAAAATTAAAAGCTGGTTCTTTGAGAAGAAAAACAAAATTGATAAACCATTAGTCAGACTTATCACGAGAAAAAGGGAGAAGACTCAAATCAATAGAATTAGAAATGAAAAAGGGGAAGTAACAACTGACACTGCAGAAATACAAAGGATTATGAGAAATTACTACAAGCAACTCTATGCCAATAAAATGAACAACCTGGGAAAAATGGACAAATTCTTAGAAATGCACAACCTGCCGAGACTGAACCAGGAAGAAATAGAAAATATGAACAGACCAATCACAAGCACTGAAATTGAAACTGTGAATAAAAATCTTCCAACAAACAAAAATTTAGAGAAGAGCTGACACCTAGCCTTCTCAAACTGTTCCAAAAGATAGCAGAGGAAGGAACACTCCCAAACTCATTCTACGAGGCCACCATCACTCTGATACCAAAACCAGACAGAGATGTCACAAAGAAAGAAAACTACAGGCCAATATCACTGATGAACATAGATGCAAAACTCCTCAACAAAATACTAGCAAACAGAGTCCAGCAGCATATTAAAAGGATCATACACTATGAACAAGTGGGGTTTATCCAAGGAATGCAAGGATTCTTCAATATATGCAAATCAATCAACGTGATACACTGTATTAACAAACTGAAGGAGAAAAACCATATGATCATCTCAATAGATGCAGAGAAAGCTTTTGACAAAATTCAACACCCATTTATGATAAAAACCCTGCAGAAAGTAGGCATAGAGGGAACTTTCCTCAACATAATAAAGGCCATATATGACAAACCCACAGCCAACACTGTCCTCGATGGTGAAAAAATGAAACCACTTCCACTAAGATCAGGAACAAGACAAGGTTGCCCACTCTCACCACTCTTATTCAACATAGTTTTGGAAGTTCTAGCCACAGCAATCAGAGAAGAAAAAGAAATAAAAGGAATCCAAATAGGAAAAGAAGAAGTAAAGCTGTCACTGTTTGCAGATGACAAGATACTATACATAGAGAATCCTAAGGAGGCTACCAGGAAACTACTAGAGCTAATCAATGAATTTGGTAAAGTAGCAGGATACAAAATAAATGCACAGAAATCTCTGGCATTCCTATACACTAATGATGAAAAATCTGAGAGTGAAGTTAAGAAAACACTCCCATTCACCATTGCAACAAAAAGAATAAAATATCTAGGACTAAACCTACCTACGGAGACAAAAGACCTGTATGCAGAAAACTATAAGACACTGATGAAAGAAATTAAAGACGATACAACTAGATGGAGAGATATACCATGTTCTTGGTTCGTAAGAATCAACATTGTGAAAATGACTGTACTACCCAAAGCAATCTACAGATTCAATGCAATCCCTATCAAACTACCACTGGCATTTTTCACAGAACTAGAACAAAAAAATTTCACAATATGTATGGAAACACAAAAGACCCCGAATAGCCAAAGCAATCTTGAGAAAGAAAAACGGAGCTGGAGGAATCAGGCTCCCTGACTTCAGACTATACTACAAAGCTACAGTGATCAAGACAGTATGGTACTGGCACAGAAACACATATATAGATAAATGAAACAGGATAGAAAGTCCAGAGATAAACCCACGCACATATGGTCAACTTCTCTTTGATAAAGGAGGCAAGAATATACAGTGGAGAAAAGACAGCCTCTTCAATAAGTGGTGCTGGGAAAACTGGACAGCTACATGTAAAAGAATGAAATTAGAACACTCCCTAACACCATACACAAAAATAAACTCAAAATGGATTAAAGACCTAAATGTAAGGCCACACACTATCAAACTCTTAGAGGAAAAAATAGGCAGAACACTCTATGACATACATCACAGCAAGATCCTTTTTGA
>NC_041234.1:9865993-9910128 GCF_002837175.3 Physeter macrocephalus
ACTCTTAGAGGAAAACATAGGCAGAACACTCTATGACATAAATCACAGCAAGATCCTTTTTCACCCACCTCCTAGAGAAATGGAAATAAAAACAAAAAAAACCAAATGGGACCTAATGAAACTTAAAAGCTTTTGCACAGCAAAGGATACCATAAACAAGACCAAAAGACAACGCTCAGAATGGGAGAAAATACTTGCAAATGAAGCAACTGACAAAGGATTAATGTCCAAAACATACAAGCAACTCATGCAGCTCAATATGAAAAAAATAAACAACCCAATCCAAACATGGTCAGAAGACCTAAATAGACATTTCTCCAAAGAAGACATACAGATTGCCAACAGACACATGAAAGAATGCTCAACATCATTAACCATTAGAGAAATGCAAATCAAAACTACAATGACATATCATCACACACTGGTCAGAATGGCCATCATCAAAAAATCTACAAACAGTAAATGCTGGAGAGGGTGTGGAGAAAAGGGAACCCTCTTGCACTGTTGGTGGGAATGTAAATTGATACAGCCACTATGGAGAACAGTATGGAGGTTCCTTTAAAAACTAAAAATAGAACTACTATATGCCCCAGCAGTCCTACTGTTGGACATATACCCTGAGAAAACCATAATTCAAAAAGAGTCATGTACCACAGTGTTCATTGCAGCACTATTCCAGATGAATGGATAAAGAAGATGTGGCACATATATACAATGGAATATCACTCAGCCATAAAAGGTAACGAAACTGAGGTATTTGTAGCGAGGCGGATAGACCTAGAGACTGTCATACAGAGTGAAGTAAGTCAGAAAGAGAAAAGCAAGTACCATATGCTAACACATATATATGGAATCTAAAAAAAAAACCTAGGGGCAGGAGAGGAATAAAGACACAGATGTAGAGAATGGACTCGAGGACACGGGGAGGGGGAAGGGTAAGCTGGGACGAAGCGAGGGAGCGGCAATGGACATATATACACAACCCAATGTAAACTAGATAGCTAGTGGGAAACAACCACATAGCACAGGGAGATCAGCTTGGTGCTTTGTGTCCTCCTCGAGGGGTGGGATAGGGAGGGTGGGATAGGGAGGGTGGGAGGGAGACAAAAGAAGGCGGGGATATGGGGGTATATGTATATGTATAGTTGATTTACTTTGTGATACAGCAGAAACTACTACACTTGTAAAGCAATTATACTCCAATAAAGATATTAAAAAGTCAATAAAGTTTATTAGTCATCAAATGCAACTTTAAGGAAGTTGCAAGTTATTTTTTTTTTAATGGAAAGCAAGACAACACTGAAAAAATACGTTCTTTAGAGAAATAGAACTGATATTGGGTTGCCCAAAATTTCGTTATATAACATCTTACGGAAAACCCGAACGAACTTTTGGCCAACCCAACACATTGTTAGAAACATATATATTGTAGTTAAAACCTGACAAAAGTATGTGGATATGTAACCAGTATAATTATTTCATCTCTGTTAAGTTTTATGTTCAGAATATGAATAAAAGGATTGTTTGTTTCAAAGTGTGTAGATACATGATTTTTCAGAAATTAATTTGGAAAATAACTTTTGAATAGCACTATTTTTAGGTTCATGAACACAAATCAAATATTTTAAAATGTATATCTTTTGTTATTTTAGTATGCCCTTTGAATTTACCATCTTCCCAGTTAGGACAATAAATTATATGGCCACCCTGCCCATAAACATCTCTATCTTGAAGTGATGGATGCTCCTCTATTAGCTCAGTCACTATTCTTTTATGATATCTCTTAACATTTCAATTAATAAGGTAAATCACCAAATACACACTTTATATATAAAATAGTAAAAGAAAAAGAGGATAAAAGAGTTTATATTAATAAACAGAATGTATAATAACTATAGTTTTCCTTTCTACAACTAGTCATGTGCTTATATACAGTACTTATACGTTCCTGCTTCTGTTGCACATTTTATGTTCCCTTTACCTCCAGATAAAACGACAACTGGTCACAGTACTTTTCCTGGTGGGATGACTCAAAACTTCATTTCTGAAGTTTCTGAGCTTAGTGTTGCTCCCTGTACTTACTTGGTGTGTTCTGCTATTAATTTTTACCATCAGAAATAATGACAACAGGCGCCTTTCTGTCTTTGATTTCATCAGGTAGATTACTGTCCCAGTATCAGTGAAGGACTCAGTCCCTGGTTCTGAAACTAATCCTCACCCAACTCCTCACCCAACTCCTGGAAGTGGAGTTCTAGTCCTATTTAATCTCTGGTCCTTTCCTCCATCTTGGATGGTCCCTTAGCCTCATCTCCACCAATTTCTAGCTCCTTCCACTTCACCACATTTGTGTGCCAGTATTTTTTCCAGCCTGCGTCATGGTTAAAGCCTCTTGAATTATGGAAGTTAACAGCAATTTTAGTTCTTTAGAATTGACATGCCAAACACATTTATTTTCCTCCTCTGTGAATGTTGAAAAAAGTATGTTCTATTTTAAGTTAAAGGTAGATATATTATCAAATTGATTAATATTTAGTTTTTAAAAGGAGCTTACATTCTATAATATAATTTACTACTTGATATATGTCATATGAATTCCCAGGGAAAATCATTTTAACTCTTTATTCATTTATACTTAACCCATCAAAAAGCTGTATTTTAAAAATCTGTAACCAAGAGAAATGCATCTTAAAATAAACAAAGTTCAATCTTGTAAGATACGAGTTTTTAAATGAAAACTCATCACAATGTAATGGCTTTTTACAAAATAACAAAAAGCTATTGTTCCTAATTTAAATTGCAGGTGGGAAGAATTTTACAATATCTATCTTAACTGACTCTATGAACAGGAAAAAATCCATCACTGTCTAGCTTCCTCTTATTCTATACACGATAAGCATCACTTCAAGAAAAGACTAAACCATTTTTGGGGGAAATTATTAGTTTTCTCTTTGACTTATAGTACACTCTCGTTTTTATAATTTTTCTTTTCATTTCTAATGGAACAACGAAACAAAACCTACAATAGCTACAGAAGCAAACAACAAGAGACTGAAGTTGAAAGAACAATCCATTCTTCCGCTATATGTTTGCTAGCTCTATTTTGCCACTATAATAATCTATTAAATTTATTTAGTGCTTTGTGGTTTATAAAGTACTTTCACAATGTGTAATCTTACATTTCATCCTCAAAAAACTCTGAGTTATCTACTGTGTGTAATTTTTCCTGAAACAGAGATGTGCTGGCTTACACATATTTTTTCCACCTCTCCTCAAGACCAATGATAAACACAGCTAAGATTACTCACTATGTCCCAAAATTGACCCTGGGTAGTATTAAACCCATAAATTCAATCTCATTAACATCAGGGTTGATCACCAACCATTGTTACCCAATTTGTTCTATGTTGTTCTTCCAAAAATATTATAAAAACACCACTGAGCCGAATGAATGTGTAACTTAACAATCAAAATCACATGGAATTCAGTTACTCCAATTAAAATGCTTTAAATAAATCATTTAGGTTACCACAGAGCATGTATACATATAGCTGATTCACTTTGCTATACAGTATAAACTAACACAATATTGTAAAGCAAGTATACTCCAATAAAAAAAAACTAAATCAAAGAGTTTTGCCATATTTATGCTATAATCCTCAACAGAAAAATAAAGAGATATCCAGAGAGAACTTGAAGGGCATGAACTGTCCAAAGAGCTACACTAAAATGAAAGATTACTCAGTGTCACTGGATAAAAGAATGTGAAGATAGTATTTAGCTTTATAGCTTACAATTAAGATCTTCCCCTATAGGTTATGTTTTCATGGTTTAGGTTGGCCTATGACTGCTGTCTTTTTCAGTTTTATGTGTGCCCTGGTGTAGAATCTATTAGAAAATTCAGAATTATTTAAATGCTTCATGTATAGCTCTGGCTTTAGCATTTTTAGAGATTTGGAATTGGATCTACGGGGCTTGCTTGAATATATTATACAATCAAAATAATTTTGGCTGAAAGCAAAGTAGTCAATACATCTGGCCAAAACCATGGGAAAAAATATTAATTAGTCCTGGGTATTTTGTCTACTGGTAATTTTGGTGCAGCCTGGGGCCATTTTGTAACAATGTTTTGTAGATATATTGTATTTTGTAGGATTTTTCGGGTTTATTACACTACTTGTTTCCTTTCTTTACAATTCATTGCCAGTTATTCTAGCTTTGTCTTGCCATGTACAACATAAGAGAACCAGCTAAAACAAAGTATTTAACTGCATAGACAAATGGGCTTTTCATGCTTCTATTTTTTATAGTGTTCATATCTATATATATTAGGCTGAAATGTGAAATTATTGTTTTTATAGATCAAAGTGAATAACAGTAGTTTCACATGGTTTAAACTCATATATATCTAATATATGTATACACATATACAATTGGGAAATTTATACATTGAGATGTTGATAATGGTTACCTTTGGAAAGATTAGATGATAGTGATTTTTGGTTTTCTTTTATATATCTGTATATTTTATTTTTGAGGAATGAGCAGCCTTGATATGTAATAAGGACAAAAATATCAGAAAACACCATACAACAACAAAATGAGTGATTCTAGAAAAAAAATGTGACTTGAGGTATATATTTTAAAATTTCCCACCTGAATTGATGGAGCCAACAATTTATTACCTATTTTACTTTGATTGCTAGTAGCTATCCAAAACAACATATCCATAGCTAAACTCATATGTTCCCCAACCTCAGCCCCTCTCCCTACTGAATGGTCTTCCCTTTCTCAGTAAAAGGCAATTCCATCTTTAGTTTCCTCAGGCCTAAAATCTTTGGGTTTATCTTAGACTCCTTCCTTTCTCTCACTCCCCACATTCCATCCAATAGGAAATATCACCACTTTCACCCCTACCACTGTGGTTCATGACAACATCAAATCTCATCAGGTTTATTGCAAATCGTCTCCTAAACGGTCTCCTTGCTTCAATTGCTGGTAATCAGGGTGATCCTTTTAAAATATCAGCCACATTATCAGCCACCTCTCTTCTTAAAACCTCTAAGGACTTTTCATCTCATTTGAAATAAAATCTGTATCCCTGGGCTTCCCTGGTGGCGCAGTGGTTGAGGGTCCGCCTGCCGATGCAGGGGACACGGGTTCGTGCCCCGGTCTGGGAGGATCCCACGTGCCGCGGAGCGGCTGGGCCGGTGAGCCGTGGCCGCTGGGCCTGCACGTCCGGAGCCTGTGCTCCGCGGCGGGAGAGGCCACAGCAGTGGGAGGCCCACGTACCACAGGGGGGAAAAAAATCTGTATCCCTCACTACAATCTACATGGTCCCTGGCAATCTGTTCCCTGGCTACCTCTGACTTCATCCTCTTCTACCCTGCCCCTCCCTTACCCCTCCCCAGTTATACCAGCCTCCTTTCTTTACCCCAGGTTACTTCGATTGCTCTAATAGACCACGTCTTCCTCAGACAGCAATATCACTCACTTCATTCATGTCTCTGTTCAAATGTCACTACATCAGACGACCTTCTTGACCATCGTAATTAAAATAGCTAGATAGACAGGTAAGTAGAGATACATATAGATAGATGTAGCTATGGCTATAGATGTAGATATAGCTATAATGGTAGGTCTTCATCCACACATTACCATAATTAGATTGTGAATTCTACAAGCAAAGTCTCCAGTTTTTGTATTTGTTGACTATTGTTACCTTTATGCTTAAAACAGCTCTTGACATATAACAGCATAAAAAAAAAGTTGGCTGAATGAATTAGTACAATCATTATATAGCACATAGGGTTGCGGGGGGCGGTTTAAAAGAACAGAACCATCACAATCCACCACTAGTTGGTTTTCCCATTCAGTTCACTTAGGATTACAGGAGCAATAATTAAATGCCTGAACTCACCTTAGAAGCTAGAATGACAATTGACCACTGTGATTCCTTTCTGGATCTCTGTATCTGAGTCATCCAGTTGAGAAATGATTAGCAGCCAAGTTGCAACAGTGACAAAAAGATTGAAATGGGTGGAGGAAACTGAGAAATAATTTATAGAACCTGATAAGAGATCAGGTGTGGAGGGAGAGAGAGAGAAGGGAAGACGACTGAAATTTCTAATCTTGGAAATTGGGGCAATAAGGATAAAATTCTGCCTCTACCTTCAGCTGGGAACTCCTACTTCTTCTTCACCAAAATATTGCCTTGACATCAAAATCAGTGATTCTCCCGACAAAAGAGCATTACCTGGAAGAAGTAACACTACCAATGTAAAATCACAACGGCAAGTGTGGTGATTGAGATGACCGTAACAAGAACAAGGAAAAAAAAAACTAAACCAAACTCTTAAAGGTAAGGTAATATCTCAAGAATGAATATGATGGCATTAAAAATCCTAACCAGTGAGCACTATTTTAGCTGGGAGACTTTGTTCAAACAACTATTGCCACTTCTCAGCTGGCATTTCCTCTTTCTTGGATCTACTAAGATCATTAGTCATTTTTGTGCCAATAGACCTACATGCCGTGAAATGAAATAAAACATTGATAGAGCCCTGTGGACGTGAACTAGTCTGCTTAACATTCAAAGGTAATGATTTAAGATTTAAATTACTAATTAATAATTTAACCTAAGTCTTCTTGTATCACTAAATAATATATTCACATGCAACATAGTGAGGGAGTTGCATAGACTAATGGTTCCCAAACTTTATCGTTCATCAGAATCACCTGGGTGGCTTGTTAAAACACAGATTACAGGGCCCCTGCTCCAAGGATTCTGATTCAGTAGACATGGAATGGGGCTTCATAGTCTGCATATCTAACAAGTTCCACAATGATGGTGATGCTGCTGATCTGAGGACCACACTTTGAGAATCACTGTCATAGAGTAATATTTCTCTGCTTCCAGAGAAACTGTTCTTTAAAATATTAAATTTTAAATCCAGATGTAAAGTAATAGCTACGAGAGTGAGATATTCCTTCATCCTTGTCATTGCCAGGAGGGCAATTTCACCCTCTCCTAAACCTCTAAGAGATGTAATCCTTGGATGAAGTGTTAATTACCCAAATCACCAGCGAGACAGAGAAAATAGGGAAAGGAGAAACAAAGAAATGTACTTTCTAGGTCTGTGTCGTGGAAATGTAGTGCTGGCTTTAATGAAAGGAGTAGTTTTAGACACCCAACAAAACTCTTATTCTCCACTTCTCTTGTCAATTGCTAAAATGGTCTGGTCAGGCTTGACGGTTTAGCCTTAGGGAGTCAGGCTAAGAGGACAGAAAAACTATCTGCAGGCAATTTCTCCAAATGTTTATGTAAATCATAAGCTTCTTTCACTCTTATTTAAATATAATTTCAAATTTAACAGACTTTTTCTAATATTGAGGATTAAATATATATATATATATATATATATATATATGTTCAAAAGGAGCCAATCTCAAAATATGTGACATCTTTCTGTAATTCACCAGTCCATTTTATGTCATGAAAGGTTTTTGCTGCCTGAGATATTTGTTCCATTCTAAATGCTTTAGAATTCAGTAATATTTTTACATCAACCTAATAAAGATTATTTTTCCACTAAAATAGTTCTTGTAATATATTTGTGAATACCATCTCTGCAAACAAAACATAAAAACCCAAAAAAGTCCTCTTCTCCAAAGAAACTTTCTGAGGATGAAACTTTCATGGATCTGTATCAATACCAATAATAGTGCCTGGCACATAGTAGGAATTTTATAAGCTTGCTCAGTGATAGAAAGCATTGTTCAAATGAGTTGATAATATATTAACCACTACTGAGCTTATTCCCACATATTTTGGCTTCCCAGAAGGACTGAGTGAATTAAAACAAAGTTTGCATTTGGAAAACGGCTACATGAAATGGTCAATGATTGGTGATCATAACAGAGTATGAATTTCAGTGGTACAGGTGATCCTCATATATGTGGAAACAGAATATGAGATTAGCCTAGTCATAAAAATATACTGATCAACATCCTTGCTAATATTTTTCTGATATGTATTTCTATACTTTTAATTTAGCAGGTTAGAATTTGCTAGAATGCAACTTTATAATGATCAGGGAACGTTTTTCTCTACTATCTTTGGATTTCACCTGTCCCTTACAGAATTTTTCTCTTAGTAGGGGAAGAAAAAGTTTTCTTTGACTGTCTTACGGTCTCTTGATGGCCCTGAAAATTAAACTGACAAAGACAGATTAACAGGAGAAAAGCATACAAATATTACTGAATGAAGCCTGAAAGAAATGACCAGAGCAGGAAGCTTATATACAAACAATAAATTTGTGAAGAACTGACAAGACAAAGGGATTTGGGCTAGGAATAGTAAATGGTAAAGAAGTAATTAGGAAGATAAGAGTTTGTCTAACAACATTTCTTTACACAGATTTCTGTGTCCTCTAATTCCCTGTCTCTGTGATAAGAATGTCTTCCTTCCTTCTGGTACAGGGACAGATGGTACCTTGCACAAAGGAGTTTTATGACCTGTTTCAGGGAAGAAGGGCAAGAGATGTGAGGTCACAGCGATGTTCCCACTTCTGCCACTTTCTTAAACCCCTTCAGCTTAAGATATTCAATATGCTAAGGTGCCATATTTGGGGCTAGCATATCCTGAACACCATCACAATATTTCATCATCATTTCACATTCGTGGGGTGGGCCAGGGGTTCTGTACACTGAAGCCACACTTCATAAACCTTCTTAGAATTATGACTAGGGGAAGGAGAAGAGAAAAAGATGGAGAGTACTCTAAGCAGTTCTGTGCTTCTACTAAGTGACCATTAGAGCTGCTTTAAAATTACTATTACTATTTTTTTAAATAATTTTCATTGGATTTACAATGTTATGTTAGTTTCAGGTGTACAGCAAAGTGAATCAGATATACATATACCCACTTTTTTTTAGATTCTTTTCCCATATAGGTCATTACAGAGTATTGAGTAGAGTTGCCTGTGCTATACAGTAGGTCCTTAGTAGTTATTTATTTTATATATAGTAGTGTGTATATCTCAATCCCAATGTCCCAATTTATCCCTCCTTCCCAACACCCCCTGGTAACCATAAGTTTGTTTTCTACATATGTGACCCTATTTCTGTTTTGTAAGTTCATTTGTACCATTTTTTTTTAGATTCCACATATAAGCGGTATCGTATGATATTTGTCTTTCTCTGTCTTACTTCACTCAGTATGACAATCTCTAGGTCCATCCATGTTGCTGCAATTGGCATTATTTAGTTCTTTTTTATGGCTGAGTAATATTCCACTGTGTATATGTACCACTTCTTCTTTATCCACTCCTCTGTCGATGGACATTTAGGTTGCTTCCATGTCTCGGCTATTGTAAATAGTGCTGCAATGAACATTGGGGTGCATGTATCTTTTTGAATTCTGGTTTTCTACGGATATATGCCCAGGAGTGGGGTTGCTGGATCATATGGTAGCTCTATTTTTAGTTTCTTAAGGAACCTCCAAACTGTTCTCCATAATAGTTGTAGCAAGTTACATTCCCACCAATAGTATAGGAGGGTTCCCTTTTCTGTATACACCCTCTCTGGCGTTTATTTTGTAGATTTTTTGATGCTGGCCATTTTGACCAGTGTGAGGTGATACCTCATTGTAGTTTTGACTTGCATTTCTCTAATGATTAGTGATGTTGAGCATATTTTCATGTGGTTTTTGGCCATCTGTCTGTCTTCTTTGCAGAAACATCTATTTAGGTCTTCCACCCATTTTTTGATTGGGTTGTTTGTTTTTTTTGATACTGAGCTGCATGAGCTGTTTGTATACTTTGGAGATTAATCCCTTGTCAGTCGCTTCGTTTGCAAATATTTTTTCCCATTCTGTGGGTTGTCTTTTCGTTTTGTTTATGTTTCCTTTGCTGTGCAAAAAGCTTTTAAGTTAAATTAGGTCCCATTTGTTTTTGTTTTTATTTTTATTACTCTAGGAGGTGGATCAAAAAAGATATTGCTGTGATTTATGTCAAAGAGTGTTATGCCTATGTTTTCCTCTAAGAGTTTAATAGTATCTGGCCTTACATTTAGGTCTTTAATCCATTTTGAGTTTATTTCTGTGTATGGTATTAGAGAGTGTTCTAATTTCATTTTTTTACATGTAGCTGTTTAGTTTTTCCAGCACCACTTATTGAAAAGACTGTCTTTTCTCCATTGTATATTCTTGCCTCCTTTGTCATAGATTAGGTGACCATAGGTGTGTGGGTTTACCTCTGGGCTTTCTATCCTGTTCCATTGATCTATATTTCTGTTTCTGTGCCAGAACCATACTGCTTTAATTACTGTAGCTCTGCAGTACAGTCTGAAGTCAGGGAGCCTGATTCCTCCAGCTCCGTTTTACTTACTCAAGATTGCTTTCGCTATTTGGGGTCTTTTGTGTTTCCATACAAATTGTAAAATTATTTGTTCTAATTCTGTGAAAAATGCCATTGGTAATTTGATAGGTATTGCATTGAATCTGTAGATTGCTTTGGGTAGTATAGTCATTTTGACAATATTGATTCTTCTGATCCAAGAAAAAATATTACTATTATTTTAAGACTCCAGAGGCAGGCTCCCAGTATAATTCTATGACATTAAAAAAGGCTTAAGTTGAAGACCATAGGGAAAAACCTAACTTTAAAAATTATAATCAAAGTGCAAAATTGGACATTTTTGTGATGAAAATATAAGTATTAAATATTTAATAAGTAAATAGTAAAAAAGTGTAAATATTAAAAAAGCTCTTGGAAATTTATGAGAAACTGTGGTAAGATACATCAATAGAATTAATTCCAAAGTCTAAGTAAGGAAAAATGAAATGTTTGTGATATTGATAACAAGATTTAAAAGCATGTGATTGACCAAGACATGGCATGAACATACTGTATAATTCAGGATGTTTGGGAAACTTATTAAAATTAACTCATAATTAAAACTGACTTCTTTAGCCACAGTGAAATGTTCACATTATGTTTAACCTGGATAATTAGTATGGTATCAGTCTTGGTATTAGAGTTCACCTAAGTTGTGTAGGTAAAGTTATAGAATGTAATTATATTTCTCAAAAAGGTTGTGTAGTTTTCAATGTGTTTGACTTTGAATATTACGTTTTCCCATTTACTATGGGACTATCATAAAGTCTACTCTTCAGATTTCAAGCTATTCAGTCCTTCCTGATTGCAAAAACATGACTACAGATGGTCATCCATATTCACTACCTTATATTTTGGAAGAGTGCCAGGAAACATGAATACAGCTAGGCACACAGTTTACTACTCTGTGGACTTTGTCCAAAGATAGTTGTACAAATGAAAATGGGGGAAAAAAAACTTATCAACTAATCAATCCAGAAATTATTTCTTGTTAAACTATATTTCCTGGAGGATAGAGAGAACCAAGGGACCAATGCAAGCAAAATTCACTGCATACCAACGTGGTGCCAATGAATCAAAATGACAGATATAGAGAAACCTCCATAATTATTTGTTACTGAACTGAATCAATGGTGACTTCAGGGGACACTGTCCAGTAAGTGTCCTGCCTGCTAAAGTCATATTAAAATGGGATTTGTAGAGTCCTCAGTAACTGAAAAAAATAGTGTCGCTAGCTTTTCACTCTATTTAACCACTGATGTTTAAAGATAATCTCTTACTTTCTCTAATTACTTTTCCCAATACTGAACACCCTTACCTTGTGCTGCCTGCCTTATCATATTGGTTTATTTTTTTTAATGTGAATTACTCTATCTCTAAATTGTGAACTTGCTGCCTCAGTACCTGGAGTATCATGAGTGCAAATAAATGCTTATTGAACAAGGATATCTTGGGAAATCTGAACATAAACATAATTATTCTAATAATCCAAGCAGCCTTGAGTGCAAGCTATGCACAATATACGTTGCTAGGCATTAAGACACAAAAAGGAGATTTATGTACCTTACAATCTGGTTTCGGGAGCAGATACATATGCTGCACACTTTGTACAGCACAGTGAGAGAAGGACTGAACTACTCATAAGTTTTGTTTAGAAATACCTTTAGGGAGGAGCTATGTGATGGATTCAGGGAAGAGGAAGGAGGATGCATGAGTGCTAATCATGATGTTTCCTAGAATTTTCTGTCCTCCTTTAAGGAAAGACTAGTTCAATTCAGCATTTTCAGCATTTCTGCAAGGTAGCAGGTCACAAGATTAATATACAGTAATTTGTTGCATTTCTTTACGCTAACAATAATATATCAGAAAGAGAAAGTAAAAAAAAAAAAATCCTGTTAAAATCGCATTAAAAAAACGACTTAGGGGGCTTCCCTGGTGGCGCAGTGGTTGAGAGCCCGCCTGCCGATGCAGGGATTACAGGTTCGTGCCCCGGTCCGTGAAGATCCCACATGCCATGGAGCAGCTAGGCCCGTGAGCCATGGCTGCTGAGCCTGCGCGTCCGGAGCCTGTGCTCCGCAACGGGAGAGGCCACAACAGTGAGAGGCCCGCGTACTGCCAAAAAACAAAACAAAACAAAACAAAAACCGACTTAGGAATAAAAAAAAAAAAACCGACTTAGGAATAAAACTAATCAAGGAGGTGAAAGACTTATACACTGAGAACTATAAAACACTGATGAAGGAAATCAAGATGATTGAAGGAAATGGAAAGATATCCCACGCTCTTGGACTGGAAAAATTAATATAGTTAAAATGGCCATATTACCCAATGCATTCTACAGATTTAATGTGATCCCTATCAAATTACCCATGACATTTTTCACAGAATTAGAACAAATAATAATAAAATTTATATGGAACAACAAAAAGACCCAGAATTGCCAAAGCAATCCTGAGGTGAAAGAACAAAGCTGGAAGCATAACCCTTCTAGACTTCAGACAATACTACAAAGCTACAGTAACCAAAACAGCATGGTATTGGCACAAAAACAGACATATAGATCAATGGAACAGAATAGAGAGGCCAGAAATAAATCCACACACCTATGGTCAATTAATCTTCAACAAAGGAGGAAAGAATATACAATAGAGAAAAGACAGTCTCTTCTGCAAGTGGTGTTGGGAAAGGTAGACAACCATAAATCAATGAAGTTAGAACATTCTTTCAGGAATGTTACACATAAATAAACTCAAAATGGCTTAAAGACTTAAATATAAGACATGACACCATAAAACTCCTAGAAGAGATGACAGGCAAAACATTCTGACATAAATCATAGCAATATTTTCTTAGGTCAGTCTCCCAAGGCAACAGAAATAAAAGCAAAAATGAACAAATGAGACCTAATCAAACGTATAAGCTTTTACACAGCAAAGGATGCCATAAACAAAATGAAAAGACAACCTACAGACTGGGAGAAAATATTTGCAAAAGATGTGACCCACAAGGGCTTAATTTCCAAAATATACAAACAGCTCATACAAATCACACACAAAATAAAAACAATCTAAAAATGGGGAGAAGACCTAAATAAACATTTCTCCAAAGAAGACATCCAGGTGGCCAACAGGCACATGAAAAGATGCTCAACATTGCTAATTATTAGAGAAATGTAAATCAAAACTACAATGAGGTATCACCTCACACCGGTCAGAATGGCCATCATTTAAAAAAATCTACAAATAGAAATGCTAGAGAAGGTGTGGAAAAAAGGGAATGCTCCTACACTGTTGGTGGGAATGTAAACTGGTGCAGCCACTATGGAAAACAATATGGGGGTTCCTCAAAAAGCTAAAAATAGAGTTGCCATATGATCCAGCAACCCCACTCCTGGGCATATATCTGGGCAAAACTATAATTCAAAAAGATACATGCGGGCTTCCCTGGTGGCGCAGTGGTCGCGCGTCTGCCTGCCGATGCAGGGGAACCGGGTTCGTGCCCCGGTCTGGGAAGATCCCACATGCCGCGGAGCGGCTGGGCCCGTGAGCCATGGCCGCTGGGCCTGCGCGTCCGGAGCCTGTGCTCCGCAACGGGAGAGGCCACAGCAGAGGGAAGCCCGCATACCACAAAAAAAATAATAACAATAATAATAAAAATAAAATATGAAAGAAGATACATGCACCCCTATGTTCATAGCAACACTATTCACAATACCCAAGACATGGAAATAACCTAAATGTCCACTGACAGATGAATGGATAAAGAAGGTGTGGTATATATATACAATGGAATACTACTCAGCCATGAAAAAGAATGAAATAATGCCATTTGCAGGAACACAGATGCAACTAGAGATAATCACACTAAATGAAGTTAAGTCAGAAAGAGAAAGACAAATACCATATGATATTCATATGTGGAATCTAAAATATGACACAAATGAACTTAGCTACTAAACAGAAACAGACTCACAGACATAGAGAACATACTTGTGGTTGCCAAGCAGGAGAGGGATATCAGTTACATATCAGTTACATATGATCCTGCAATCCCTATCTCGGGCACATATCTGCAAAAGACGAAAGCTCTAATTCCAAAAGACATGTGCACCCCAATGTTCATAGTGGCAGTATTTACTGTAGCCAAGACATGGAAACAACCTAAGTGTCCATCAACTGATGAATGGATAAACAAGATGTAGTATGTATACACAATGGAACACAGTAAGTCCCCTACATACGAGTGAGTTCCATTCTGACAGTGCATTCATAATTCCAATTTGTTCGTAAATCCAACAAAGTTAGCCTAGGTACCCAACTAATATAATTGGCTGTATAGTTCCATACTGTAATAGGCTTATAATACTTTTCACACAAATAATACATTAAAAACAAACAAACACAAAAAAATAAAGGAAACATTTTTAATCTTACACTGTAGTACCTTGAAAAGCACTCCAGACACGTGAACTAACTTACATGATTGGACATGAAAATGCACGTTCGCATCTTTGAAAGTTCGCAACTTGAAGGTTCGTATGCAGGGGACTTACTGTATTACTCAGCCAAAAAAACGAATGAAATAATGCCACTTGCAGCAACATGAATGACCTAGAGATTATCATACTAAGTGAAGACAAAGACAAATATTATATGGTATCACTTATATAAGGAATCTAAAAAATAGTACAAATAAACTTATTTATGAAACAGAAACAGAGTCACAGACAGAAGAGAAACTTATGGTTACCAAAGGGGACTGCGGGGGTGGGGGGGATAAATCGGGAGTATGGGATTAACAGATTCACACTACAATATACTATAAAATAGATAATAAGGATTTACTGTATAGCATAGGGAACTATATTCAATATGTTGTAATAAACTGTAATTGAACAGATTTTTTAAAAAGGATATAGATATATATTAATACATATATAGGTATAACTGAATTACTCTGCTGTACACCTGAAACTAACACAATAGTGTAAATTAACTATACTTCAATTAAAAACGAGAGCTGGTTCTCTGAAAAGATCAACAAAACGGATAAACCTTTAGCCAGACTCATGAAGCAGAGAGAAGATTAAAATAAACAAAATAAGAAATGAAAGAGGAGAAATACCAACAACCAATACCACAGAGATACAAAAAACCATAATAGAATACTATGAACAGTTATATGCCACCAAATTGGATAACCTAGAAGAAATGGACAAATTTCTAGAAACATACAAGCTTCCAAGACTCAGTCAGGAGGAAACACAACCTGAACAGACCGATCACTAGTAATGAAAGTGAATTTGTAATTAAAAAATCCTTCCAGCAAACAGAGGTCCAGGACCAGAAGGTTTCACAGGGGAATTCCACCAAACATACAAAGAGTAGCTAATACCTATCCTTCTCAAATTACAGTAAGTCCCCTACATATGAACCTTCAAGTTGCAAACTTTCAAAGATGCGAACATGCGTTGGCATGTCCAATCAGGTAAGTTAGTTCACATGTCTGTCATACATTGTCATGTGTGAGCATCCTCTACAAGTGGTTGTGCTTTTGTGTACTTTACTGTACAGTACTGTATAGAGTACAGTTGGACAGTACCTTTATTTCAAGACCAGGATGTCTGGAAGCAAGAGGGTAGATAGAATTGAATCCAGCAAGGAACCAGAACCTGTGCCGTCAACATCAGGGATGAGTGAAATTGCAGCTTGCCCTCCGTCTCCTATTGTTGACGATTCTTCAGCTCCACCATCTCCCACCTCCTCTGCCTCCTCCAGTCAGTAACTCTTCTTGCCTGTTCACTCAATGCCAGCCCCTGTATGCCAGCTGTTGTACTGTACTACTGTACTTTTCAAGGTACTGTACTGTAAGATTAAAAATGTTTTCTTTATTTCTTGTGGGGTTTTTTGTATTATTTCTGTGAAAAAATATTATAAACCTATTACAGTACAGTACTATATAGTCAACTGTATCAGTTGGGTACCTAGGCTAACTTTGTTGGACTTAACAACAAATAGGATTTACAAATGTGCTCTTGGAACAGAACTCATTCACATGTAGGGGACTTACTGTATTCCAAAAAACTGTAGAGGACAGAACTCTCCCAAATTCACTCTAGGAAGCCACCATTACCTTGATATAAAAAACCAGACAAGGGGATACAACAAAAAAAGAAAATTGCAGGCCAATATCTCTGATGAATACAGGTGCAAAAATTCTCAACAAAATATTAGCAAACCAAATCCAAAAATACAAAATGGATCTTACACCATGATCAAGTAGGATTTATTCCAGGGATGCAAGGATGATTCAACATTTGCAAATTAATCAATGTGATACACCACATTAACAAAAGGAAGGATAAAAATCACATGATCATCTCAATAGACACAGAAAAAGCATTTGACAAAATTCAACATCCATTCATGATAAAAACTCTCATCAAAGTTGGTGCAGAGGGAATATATCTCAACATAACAAAGGGCAATCATGACAACCCACAGCTAATGTCATACTCAATGGTGAAAAGCCTAAAGCCTTTCTTGCAAAATCACAAAAAGGACAAGGATGCCCACTCTGGCCACTGCTATTTAATGTAGTATTGGAAGTCCTAGACATAGCATTCAGACAAGAAAAAGAAATAAAAGGCATCCAAAGTGGAAGGAAAGAAGTAAAGCTGTCACTATTTACAGATGACATACTATATAAAAAAACCCCTAAAGTCTCTAACAAAATCTATTAGAACTAATAAATGAATTCAGTAATAGCTGCAGGATACATGATTAATATACAAAATCTGTTGCTTTTCTATACACTAATAATGAACTATCATAAAGATAAATTAAGGAAACAATCCCATTACAACTGCATCAAAAAGAATAAAATACCTTGGAATAAACACAACCAAGGAGGTCAAAGACCTATACTCTGAAAACTATAAAACACTGATGAAGGAATTTGAAAATGATACAAAGAAATGGAAAGCTTTTCATGTGCTTGGATTGGAAGAATACTGTTAAAATGGTCACACTACCCAAAGCACTCTACATAGTTAATGCAATTCCTATCAAAATACCCATGGCATTTTTCACAGAACTAGACAAATAATCCTAAAATTTATATAGAACCACAAGAGACTGCAAATAGTCAATGCAATCTTGAGGAAAAAGAACAAAGCTGGAGGTATAATGCTCCCTGACTTCAGATTATACTTCAAGGCTACAGTAATCAAAACAGTGTGGTACTGGCACAAAAAGAGACTCATAGATCAGAGGAACACAACAGAGAACTCAGAAATAAACCCATATGCTATGGTCAATTAATGTACAACAAAGGAGGCAAGAATGTACTATGGAGAAAATACCATCTCTTTAATAAGTGATGGGACAACTTGACAGCTACCTGTAAAACTTGACAGCTACCTGTAAAAGAATGAGATTAGAACATTTTCTCACACCATATACAAAAATAAACACAAAATGGATTAAAGACCAAAACATCAGACTGGAAACCATAAAGCTCCTAGAAGAGAATATAGAACACTCTTGGACATAAATTGTAGCAATATTTTTTTGGATCTGTCTCCTAAGGCAAAAGAAATAAAAGTAAACATAAACAAATGAGTCTCAATTAAACTTAAAAATCTTTTGCACAGCAAAGGAAACAATCAACAGAACGAAAAGACAACCTACTAAATGGGAGAAAATATTTGCAAATGGTATGACTGATAAGAGGTTAATATAAAAAATATATAAACAGCTCATACAATTCAATATCAAAAAAACAAACAACCCACTTAAAAACTGGGCAGAAGACCTGAATAGACATTTTTCCAAAGAAGATATACAGATATTCAACAGGCACAGGAAAAAAAGCTCAACACTGCTAATCATCAGAGAAATGCAAATAAAAACCACAATGAGATAACACCTCACACCTATCAGAATGGCTATCATCAAAAAGTCTACAAATAAGAAATATTGGCGAGGAATGTTGATAAAAGGGAACCCTAGTACATTGTTGTTGGGATGGTAAATTGGTGCAGTCACTATGGAAAATTGTATGGAGCTTCATCAAAAAAACTAAAAATAGAACTACCATGTGATCCAGTAATTCCACTACTAGGTATATATCCAAAGAATTCGAAAATATTAATTTGAAAAGATACATGCACCCCAATGTTCATAGCAGCATTATTTACAATAGCCAGGACATGGAAGCAATCTAAGTGTCCATCAACAGACAAATGGATAAAGAAGATGTTGTATATACATATACAATGGAATATTACTCAGCCATAAAAAAGAACGAAATTTTGCCATTTGCAGCAATGTGGATGGATCTGGAGGGCATTTTGCTAAGTGAAATAAGCCAGACAAAGACAAATGCTGTATGATATCACTTATATGTGGAATCTAAAAAATAAAACAAATATATATAACAAAACAGAAACAGACTTGCAAGTATAGAGAACTAACTAGTGGTTACCAGTGGGGAGAGGGAAGGAGGAAGGGTGAGATAGTAGTTTATGTCTCTTAATAGCATACCCCTATGTATAAAATAAATAAGCCACAAAGGAATATTGTACAAGGAAATATAGTCATTATTTTGTAATCACTTTCAATGGAATAATCCACAAAAACATTAAGTCACGATGTTGTAAAAACCTGAAACTAATATAATATTGTAATTAAACTGTACTTCACTAAGAAAAAATAAATTTCCTTGGCTAAGCAGTATGAATTATTAATTTTATGAAATCTTGATTTAAAAAATCAATTTCATTATTTTTATGAATGAACCCATGTGGATGATACACATGACTTCCATTCAGTGTCAGGAAGCAAAGGAAAACCTGGCAAGCAGCTCTTTAATAACAGGAAACAAAATCTTCCATAAAGACATAAAACAAAATGAGGATTTACAGTCTTATTTGATGCTTTGTTTAGTTTGTTTCTCTGAAAAATATATTATGTAATTTACTCATTCTCACAAAAATCACTTTTATAATTTTGCCAAAGTCATACATGTGTATGTTTTAAAATCAAATAGGATACAGAAAGGTGTATAATATAATCAATAATCTTCTGCTCTTAATCATCCCACCTTTGTATTACCACCACACCACACCCTGAGGAATAAAAATTTGAATAGTTCCTGCTTTCAGTTCTTTTTAAGGCTACTGTCCTATTTCTAAACACTACTATTACATGATAATTTTTATTTATTAATTTTATAATTTATCTATGCTTTTCTCAGTTGATGATGAGCAAATGGCTTATTAACAACATCCCATAACCTCTTTCTGCTTCTGCCAAGTCAGTTTTATATCAGTAATCTCAATTCTTCCACTCACCTTTTCCTCCCTGTCAAACATTTTAAACCTCCATTTCTTGCTCCATTACTCTAAGTGAATTTTGGGATCACTTGTATTAATCAGGGTTCTCCAGAGAAACAGAACCAATAGTACGTATGTATATGTGTGTGTGAGAGTGTGTGTATATAATAAATATATAAAATATAATATTATATATATATTTAAGGAGATTTATTATAAGGAATCAGCTTATGCCATTATGGGGTCTGGCAAATTCCAATATCTGCAGCGTGAGTTGACAACCTGGAGACCCAGGAGAGCCGACGGTTTCAAGTTTCAGTCTGAAGGCCCGCAGACTTGAGACTCAGGAAGAGTCAATGTTTCAGTTTGAGTCCAAAGACAGGAAAAATTCCAATGTCCAAGTTTTAAGGCTGTCAAGCAGGAAGAATTCTCTCTTACTTGGGGGATGGTCAGCCTTTTTGTTCTATTCAAACCTTCAAGGGATTGAAGGAGGTGCACCCACATTATGGAGGGCAATCTGCTTTACTCAGTCTACTGATTTAAACGTTAATCTCATCCAAAATCACCCTCACAGACACACCCAGTATAATGTTTGACCAAATTTCTGGGTATCTTGAGACCTACTCAAGTTGACATGTAAAATTAACCATCACACTTGCTCAGGGGGGAAGCCAGTCACCATGTAGAGAAGACTATCAAGCCGCCCTGGAGAAAGGCCCATATGGAGCAGGACTGAGGCCACCAGCCATCACACACACGACCTTGCCAGCCATGTGAGCGAGCTATCTTCGAAACTGATCCTCCAGTTCCAGTCAAGTTGCAGCCCTGGCTAACATTTTGACAGCAACCTAATATGAAATAGCAAGCCAGAACCTCGCACCTAGCTACTTCCAAATTCCTGAGCTACAGAAACTGAGAGATAATGTTTCTTGTTGTTTTAACCATTGATTTGGGGGAATAATTTGTTATGCATCCATAGATACCTAATAAATACACAGTATTTTGATTGGGTAATTCTTGTTTTCCATCAAATCTAGCAATATGCTAGAATAATATTCCCTTCTCTAACTGGTCTGATGATATGGCCCCTGTGACACTTAGTGAGATAAGTTTCCAATGTCAAATTCAAACGGGTTTTTTTTTAAACCCCCAAAATTTGTTTATCCTACTTCCAGTATATGCCAAATATGCAATCCTAATGTCTATTCTATCTGTTCCACTCTCTCCACCACCCAGGGACCTCTACTTTTCTGTTCTAGTACAAACTGATTCTTCACTTGCAATGCTAGTTAGCTGTCATACCAAGCCTCCCTGCACTGACCTCTCGGGGTGGTTCACAGTTTCCAGGTAAGTAAGAGTTGGGAAGGTGTTGTAAATACCTGGATGCCATAATTTTTTATGAGAATCAAAAGGAGGCAGCTGTGAGGAGAAATACTGTCTCCAATTGATCTGCTACCAGCACAAATTCTCACTCTCGAGCTCTCACTTTGCTTGGTCTTTCTTTGTTCTAAATTTCTTCAGAGCATTCAGGGCTGATATGTTACCCATTGACTGAACCGCTTGATGGGTAGTCTTGGTTGCAAATGGTTTTGTTGATTTAGTAACACAGCTTCTGAATATGCTCTCCTTCTTACTGATATTTCTTGTCATTTCTTGCCTGTTCATGGCTCTTCTTCCATGGTTTTGTGGCCTTAGATGTTTCTATTCCATGTACCATAATTTTAAGGAAGTATCAGGAGAGCTAAGAAAGAGATGTCTGTTTAAAGTGCCAGAAGCCCAGCTTATTCTATTTTGAAATATATACTTTATACTATCTCAAACTATCTGGTTGAAAAATTATTTCTAGATTTAAACCAAAAGCCTACTTTGTTTTGGGTAGTAATAACAAATTTGAAAGGAAATAATGTGGTTCACTATGCAGCAAAGTCAGTTTGAAAAGTAGTGAATTACAGAACTTTAATATAAGAGATGCATTAGAGAATACTAACAATATGATTTATTCTTTCATTCACTTTTTCAGCTAATTCACTGTGACTATAACAGGTGATGTCCTTTGTTAAAGGTGTAGGGGACTAAAAAATCAAGGTATGGTTCCTGGCCCCCAAGGAATTGATGAAATAAAAATTGACCATGTGAATGAATAATTCCAATTAAATATAGAATGTGACAACTAGCATATTAAATGAAACAGAGATATAGAAGGGTGAGAATGACACTGTCTAGGGAGTAACATGTTCTTATTCACCTAAAATTCCCTAAGACTTAATCCAAGGCTTGGTATAGACATGATGCCTAAGCAAGTGTCTACTGCATGGATGGGTATATGATTAGGGTGAGGTCGAAAGGATCTAGAAAGCTTCTTGATAGCAGAATTTGGTTTGGGTCTTCAATCATTGGTGGAATTTTGGTGGGTGAACTTTAAAGATAAACAAATAATATTCCCAGAATATTTCTATTTATCTCCGAAGAGCTGGGAAAGCGTGAAGTGCACTTTAGAAACTCAGTTGAATCCATTCATTGACTCTTGAAAAGTAGCCTGGCATTGGAACGTAGAGCCAATTGACCGCACGAGTTAGAAATATGAGCTCTGCTAGGTAAAGATTTGGCACATACTGCTAGTTCTCCTCCATATCCATTACAATCTTCTTCCTTCTAGTAACAGAATCCCCTGAGTTTAAGCTGGCATGGGGCCATGTAGTTAAATTCAAGTTAATGGGATGTGAGTGGAAGTGTAGAAGCTGAAGTTAGTTTTGGACGTGCTAAATTTACAATGCCCATGGTAATCTAAGTACAAAGTTTACCTTGTCATTTGCATTTAAATTCCTAAAACTCCAGAGTGATATTCTGGCAGGAGACCATTCTAAACACTGCTGCCAAATAAATCTCCCCAAAACTCGGTAACGTTCAGTATTTAACAGAGTTTCTTACAAAGTTTGGTTTTCTAGGAAAAAAAATGTGGAATTGAGCTGTATTTATCATGGTATCGCTCTGCTGAAAATAACTTTACTCATTCTATGTATTAGCCAAGGCACAGATTAAACTAAAATAGAGACCTCCTCAAAACCATTGGCTTAAGTAAGACAGAAGTTTTTACTCTTTGCATAGAGAAGTCCAGGACAAATAGATGACTGTGGCTCTGTGGGGGTATCTAAAGACCCAGGTTTGTGAGGTACCTCAGCCATTCTGAATCCACGTCTTCCAAGGTCCCTGCCATCACTGTCATTTCCATCCAGTGGGGAAGAAGGAAATCCATGGCAAGGAGCTTAATCACGGTTGAAGGAACCCTTAAGCTAAACACATCACTTGCACTCCATGGCATAGATTAGATACATAGGGCATATGAAATAAATAGTATTTAACGAAGTACTGCTTATGGGGAATAATGAAAATGAGATTTCCAGATAATTAGACAAGTATAACTGTCCATGAGCAAATCATCAGAGCCTGACTTGGAGCAGTAGCAGTACGAATAAGAAAAAAGGAACCAATTAATGAAATATTGCATTAGAAGATTTTTGTGTGTGTGTGAAAGAAAAGTCACAGGCCTCTCTGGAATTGTGAAATTGAATGATTGATATAGATGGCCAAAAAGCACATGAAAAGATGCTCAACATCACTAATTATCAGAGAAATGCAAATCAAAACTACAATGAGATATCACCTCATACTGGTCAGAATGGCCATCATCAGAAAATCTACAAACAATAAATGCTGGAGAGGGTGTGGAGAAAAGGGAACCCTCCTACACGACTGATGGGAATGTAAATTGGTACAACCACTATGGAGAACAGTATGGAGGTTCCTTAAAAAACTGAAAATAGAGTTACCATATGATCCAGCAATCCCACTCCCGGGCATATACCCGGAGAAAACCATAATTCGAAAAGGTACATGCACCGCAATGTTCACTGCAGCGCTATTTACAATAGCCAAGACATGGGAGCAACCTAAATATCCATCAACAGAGGAATGGATAAAGAAGATGTGGTACATATATACGATGAAATATTACTCAGCCATTAATAAAAAGATTGAAATAATGCCATTTGCAGCAACATGGATGGACCTAGAGATTGTCATACTTAGTGAAGTCAGACAAAGACAAACATGATATCAGTCATATCTGGAATCTAATTTTAAAAAATGATACAAATGAAAGTGAAAGATTGAGATAATGTTATCAAGAAGAGAGAGACAAAAGTCAGAAGTAAGAGTTGATTTACAGAGGATATTAATTAATATAATATGATGTTGAATTGAGTGTTTATAAAGATATCTAAGTGAAGTTTATCTCAAGAAGATCTGATTTTTATAAACTTCAATGTTTGTTTACTTTTGTCAATAAAAATGGTTCAAGGAAAGGCTTCTCCATTCTCCTCCATCCTAGCTTCTTTATGAACTAATTCATAAAGCAAACATAAATTTTATGTCTTGTCTTTATAACAATAATAGAGTTATACCATGAACTGCATTTTTGTATAAATGTCTTCATTAAAGAGTTTCCTTTTCTCTCTTCCCTTTAAATAAGAAAATGAAATTCTATTATCTTATTCTCTGTGGAAATCCCTGGATCTCTGACTCCAAATCTTTGCAGCTGAGAAAGGTAGGAATCAGAGCCAGGCCCGATTGATTGACTGACTGATTGATGTATGGGTACTGCAGACCCCAGGATGCCCCCTCACACAGTTAGCGTGAAAAAGAACAGGGAGAAAATAGGCTGTATGCTACCTCTGAGAGTTAATCTGATTCCTCTTCCTGACTCTGTGGACAACTGGAATCCTAAGATTCTGGACCATGCTGACAAATTCATAACTGTTGATTATTCTGCATTTATCTGCCTGAGTGGCAATCTCTGGAACCAACTTGTTTCTGCCTGCTCCTCAAGCCTCTGACAGAATTGTTCCCTGACTATTGGAGTGCCCATTGAGCTCTTTATATTTAAGAAAAAGACATTTATTATTGAAATTTTGAGATATACACAAACTTAGAATAATATAATTAACCTCATGTATCCGTCAGCCAACTTCAACATTTATCAATATTACACCAATCTTTTTCATTGCTTCATTTACCCCCCTCTTTTTTATTTATTAATTTTTCTGGACTCTAAAGGGAAATCTCAGACATCATATCATTTCACCCATAAATACTTTAGTATGCATCTCTGATCAATACATACATAAATACATGTGTGTATGCATTATTATTATGCATCATTACATTGAATACACTCAGCAATAAGTCCTTAATACTTATTTCATACTGGACTTTTTAAAGATTTCTGTGCTTGTTTCAAAGATGTCTTTTTGTAGTTGGTTTGAATCAGGATCCAAACAAAGGCCACATACTAAATTTAAGTGTTGAATCTCTATCTAGTCTCTTTTCTTCTGTAACAGTTCCCTACCCCCTACTCTTACTTTCTGCTTTTGTGTCTTTGAGAAAGAAGGACACACTCATAAGTATGGTACTGTCAAGCATTTATGTGTCTTTTTGGAACTTTCTGGAATCAACCTCTTTCTCACCGAGCCATCTAGTAGCTAAAAAACTATTCTTGCTTAGTTGGATTCTACATACTGCCTCTTTGTGGTAAGCCCTGCCTGTTCAACGGTCAACCATAGTCTTGCGGGACAATCTCTCTTCACTCTAGAAATACTCATTTGCCCCCAGGTATTTTTTTCTTTTTTTTAACCCAAATGATTTCTTATAGATACTCTCTTAGACAAGGATAAATGTTACTTGAACACCCTGTTCATCACCATAATTATTTTATGACCCTAATTTAATTACATTGGATATAAAAAAAATGTAAACATTGTACCATTGAGGAAAAACCAATATTAAAAACAAAAAGAGGTTTTTATGAACAGAGACAGGAAGTAAAAGAATTATAATATAAAAATATCACACAGGGCTTCCCTGGTGGCGCAGTGGTTGGGAGTCCGCCTGCCGATGCAGGGGACATGGGTTTGTGCCCCGGTCCAGGAGGATCCCACATGCCGTGGAGCGGCTGGGCCCGTGAGCCATGGCCGCTGAGCCTGCGCGTCCGGGGCCTGTGCTCCGCAACGGGAAATCACACATATTTATCAGATTTGGAACTAGACCATGAGATCTAATTTATTCTGCGAATGTTTGCTTCTCCTACCAAAATGCTTTGTGATAGACTCAAGCAGGCTACATATTAGTATTCTGAATTATGTCACTGCATATGCTGCTGAGCTTTCAAGATTCATATCTATCCAACACAGCCCTCAACTTTTAAGTATGGATCTTTACTTGGTACCACGGCATTGCTTTATTTCTGTGAAAGAAATTGTATACCTTCATTTGTTCATTTGTTTTTTGTCACCCTTACAAACTCTGGTGACGATATAATAGGATATTAGCAAAGTGTTAGAAATGCTTTCAAAGATGGGATCTATGCAACTGTAACAAAGACAAACTCATGTGGAAAAAAAAGTGATATCTAACTCCAAATACAATTAATGTAGTAATTAAGCAAAATTATATAATGTCTAGATTCTATGAAATGTAGGAACCTCTAGTCAGTGATGTTACAGTGAATTTCAAGAGCACCTAGAGGGCAGTGTCCTAATTTCTGTGTATCTAGAAGAACACTGATATTTCTAGGTGAAATATCAACTACTAAATCAAATCATACTATAAGCAGTGAAGATTGTATGTAAAAGAAAAAAGGACTTCTATTTTCAGATGGGAAGTTTTAAATTAGCACTTAGAGATTATTTATACCTTTGAAATATAACTAATTTTTATGGGACAAATTCTCAGTGTCACTTGGATTCATTACCATGTATAGAATATTAACAAAATGGCAACTTAAATCAGAGAGAAAGGCCTATAAATTCAAGGAAGCCTAACTGAATTAATGGATGAAAGTGCCATATTTCAGAAATACTAACTCAAGAAGAACTACAGTGACTTCTAATAGTAGGAAAAGAAGATTGATTTGGAATTTACATTTTTGAATAAATGATAATCTATCACTTGAGCTAAGGCATCTTTCCCACAATATCTAGATGTGGAAACACTCTAATTTCTCCTTGTAGATACTGTGAAGAAAAAACAGTATTAAATACTAAGATAATTAAGATGTTCTGAACTTTGTTCCAGATTCAGTGGGCTCAGAAGAAGGGTGATTCCACTACTTACTACTGGAATAGAGGTAATAACAGTATCCACTTTGAGAAACAGAGATTTTTTTTCTCCTTTTAACTTCACAGGTGGAAAAGCAACCAAGTGAATAATGCCATGCCTGAAGCATTTCCTCCACTCCCAGGACTCTCCCCTGTGGGAAATGTGCATCCTGGAAGTTGGATGGATTTGGGATGCACTTACACTTCAACATTGCATTAAAAATGGAGACAAATATCCAGTCAAGTTTCTTTTCTTCTTTTTTTTCAGTGAAAAATTCTGCACCTTCTAAGATTCTTTCTAAAAACCTTTAATAAGAGTGAGCTTGTCTACTCTCACCACGATTATTCAACATAGTCTTGGAAGCCCTAGACATGGCAAACAGAGAAGAAAAGGAAATAAAAGGAATACAAATTGGAAAAGAAGTAAAACTGTCACTGTTTGCAGATGACTTGATACTATACATAGAAAATCCTAAAGGTGCTACCAGAAAACTACTAGAGTTCATCAGTGAATTTGGTAAAGTTGCAGGATACAAAATTAATACACAGAAATCTCTTGCATTCCTATACACTAACAATGAAAGACCAGGAAGAGACATGAAGGAAACAATCCCATTTACCATCGCATCAGAAAGAATAAAGTATCTAGGAATAAACCTATATAAGGAGGCAAAAGACCTATACTCAGAAAACTGTAAGATACTGATGAAAGAAATCAAAGATGACACAAACAAATGGAGAGATATACCATGTTCTTGGATTGGAACAATCAATACTGTCAAAATGACTATACTACCCAAAGCAATCTACAGATTCAATGCAATACCTAAGAAATTACCAATGGCATTTTTCACAGAATTACAACAAAAAATTTCACAATTTGTATGGAAACACAAAATACCCCAAATAGCCAAAGCAATCTTGAGAAAGAAAACAGAGCTGGAGGAATCAGACTCCATGACTTCACACTGTACTACAAAGCTACAGTAATCAAGACAGGATGGGACTGGCACAAAAACAGAAATATAGATCAATGGAACAGAATAAAAGGCCATAGCTAAACGCACCTATGGTCACCTAATCTATGACAAAGGAGGCAAGAATACACAAAGGAGAAAAGACACTCTCTTCAATAAGTGGTGCTGGGAAAACTGGACGGCTAAATGTAAAAGAATGAAATTAGAACACTCCCTAAACATCATACACAAAAATAAACTCAAATTGGATTAAAGACCTAAATATAAGGCCAGATACTATAAAACTCTTTGAGGAAAACATAGGCAGAACACTCTCTGACATAAATTGCAGCAAGATCTATTTTGATCCACTTCCTAGAGTAATGAAAATAAAAACAAAAATAAACAAATGGGATCTAATTAAACTTTAAAGCTTTTGCATAGCAAAGGAAACCATAAACAAAACAAAAAGACAGCCCTCAGAATGGGAGAAAATATTTGCAAATGAAGCAACTGACAAGGGATTAATCTCTAAAATATACAAACAGCTCATGGAGTTCAATATCAAAAAAACAAACAACCCAATCAAAAAATGGGTGGAAGATCTAAATAGATATTTCTCGCAAGAAGAAATACAGATGGTCAAAAAAGCACATGAAAAGATGCTCAATATCACTAATTATTAGAGAAATGAAAATCAAAACTATTAACACAATGAGGTATCACCTCACACTGGTCAGAATGGCCATATCATCAAAAAGTCTACAAACAATAAATGCTGGAGAGGGTGTGGAGAGAAGGGAACCCTCTTGCACTGTTGGTGGGAATGTAAATTGATACAGCCACTATGGAGAACAGTATGGAAGTTCCTTAAAAATCTAAAAATAGAATTACCATATGATCCAGCAATCCCACTACTGGGCATATACCCAGAGAAAGCCATAATTCAAAAAGACACATGCACCGCAATGTTCACTGCAGCAGTATTTACAATTGTCAGGTCATGGAAGCAACCTAAATGCCCATCGACAGACAACTGGATAAAGAAGATGTGGAACATATATACAATGGAATATTACTCAGCCATAAAAAAAAAACAAAATAATGCCATTTGCAGCAACATGGATGGACCTAGAGATTGTTATACTGAGTGAAGTCAGACACAGAAAGACAAATATCATATGATATCGCTTATATGTGGAATCTAAAAAAAGGGTACAAATGAACTTATTTACAAAACAGAATTAGAGTCACAGAAGTAGAAAACAAACTTATGGTTACCAGGGGGTAAGCAGGGCGAGGGATAAATTGGGAGATTGGGATTGACATATACACCCTACTATAACTCTACTCAATACTCTGTAATGGCCTATATGAGAAAAGAATCTAAAAAAGAGTGGATATATGTATAACTGATTCACTTTGCTGTACACCTAAAACGAATACATTGTAAATCAATTCTATTCCAATAAAATTTTTTTAAAAATAAAGAGGATAGGAAAAAGAAAAGTCATCTACTAAAACATCCCAGCCATAATAATCATCCAGTGAATATCTGCTGAGTTGAATCAGCTTGAACAGAGAGCAACAGACTTTACCTCTGGGACCCTGTCAAAGGGTAACCCTTTGTAGCTGAATCTCAAGGGAAAGTCTGAGGCCCAGGGGAAAGGAAATGAAGAGAAGCTGCAAAAAGATGTAAGGAGACTATCCATATCCATATCTGGATATTTGAAATAAAGTAGAGGTGAGGAAACAGGAGATATTGTGTAAATACTACTCAGAGATATGCCTCTCCTTCCACAAGTACAAAATTCAATCTTGATATGTGGCTGGTAACTCATTTTAGAAACCCATGAAGGTTAAAATGACATCTAGAATTCTTTACAGAAATTTTTTCATATATCTAGGTAGCTTTTAAGTGTAATTTTCACATCATTTAAATAAAACAGAATAACAACAACAAAAAAGAGTGAGCTAAAATTTCCCACTTTGCACATAGGAGGGATTCCTTAGTGAAGATACTGTACCATAGTTTCTCAATGTCATTTTACTTTTCTCATTTTGCAGCAAGGAAATTAAAGCAAAACCATTAAATTTTTTTAAAACCTATTTTCCATGAAAGATGTATGTACATTTTCATTCTTATCATGAAATGTGTTACTGAAGTTCATAAACCTCAACTGCTTTTTCAGAATTTCTCTGTATTAATAGGGATGAGAAATATTTCTCCTTCAGAAGAGACTTGTTTTAAATATAAAGTGGAAAGCCCAGTACAACTGATGTTGAGATATTTATTTTTGCATCTTGAAAATCAAATCTAAATTGCAATGCATTAATGCCCCTTGCATGTGTTCAAATTATGGTGAAATTTGCAGGTGAGTGGGATAAGTTGAGATAAGACATAATAATTTATACAATTATTTTCTTCTGGGGAGCACATGTATGATAATTTTCTATAGCCCTTATATTACTTTCTCAAATATCTCCCAGATCTGACATTTTCTAGCCCTAATTCTAATTCCTAATAACACCTTCCTACAGACATAACAGCTGTGAAAATATCTAGAGCTCATGTGCTCGTAACTGAGAGAACAAGTTTTTCTTTGATAGTTCATCCAAATACAATAATACTGCCATAGGTAAGTTTGATTCAATAGATAAATGTTTAAATAACACCAATGTATAGACTGGAAGATGGTTTATGTCTTGTGGGGGAGGTTTGTAGGTATGGTGAACACATAAGGAAAGCTGCTTTATTATATAACCCGTGGACTTTAATCAAATTTCTTCAAATCTACTGCCTCTTCCCATTTCATTTGTGAATATTTCTAAATTGTCCTGTGGCTAAAGGTTATTAGACATGTCTTAATTGTACAGTTCATGTAAGTTTCAAGCATTACAATTTAGAGGGAAGAATAAATTCTAACTACTCAGTGGTTCAAACTGTTAGCATCATGTCTCTCCATGTAAGTTTTGGTGCACTTTTCACTAATATTGTTGTCATCTTTATTGTACACGTTTTTTGATTTAGCAATACCTTCTGAACTGAAGAGGACATCAAAATGCTTCGCTGTGTTATTATATCAGTTTCTTAACAATTGTTTCCAGTGGCTGGATAATATTCTATTGAGTTTCATTAACTATAGTTATATTATTAGATATTTAAGTAGTTTCTGTTTTTCCCATTCTATTAATAACACTATGAAATCTATGTTAAGGCATAAAGGTTTTATATATTTTACATTCTGCCTTAGGAGAGAACACTACTATGTATTGAATAGTAAAAGAAAAAAACACCCAGGTGTTCCTTCTCAATAGGCCACTCTGGTCTACATTTTCTCTTACACCATCCCCTGTGTCATTCCTCTCAGTCACCAACATTCTTATTTTAGCACCCTCACCTCAGGGAAGAAACTCTTCCATACTGAGCTCTCTCTCAGGCATCGTTTTCTCTCATGCTGGTTTTTGAGGATTGTCTCTGAGTATGTTTCTCTCTTCGAGGTAGCATGTTATAGCATAAAGAGCATGAATCAACTTGTCATTTACTTTTGTGTTGTACACAGCCTCAGTCTTCCCATCTCTAAAATGAGAAGAACAATACCTACCCATCAGGATTATTTTGACAGTTAACAAAGAATAACATCCATGAATATGTAATGCTAGATATATCTGAGGCTCTCATAAAATGTAATTTGAATCTTAATCAAGACCTAAGTTATTGGGACTTCCCTCGTGGTCCAGTGGGTAAGCCTCCACACTCTCAATGCAGGGGTCCCGGGTTCAATCCCTGGTAGGGGAACTAGATCCGCATGCATGCTGCAACTAGGAGATTGCAGGCTGCAATTAAAGAAGTCCGCATGCCGCAACTAAGAGTCCACATGCCGCAAGTAAAGAAGCCTGCACGCTGCAACTAAAAGATCCCACATGCTGCAATGAAGATCCTGTGTGCCGCAACTAAGACCTGGCACAGTCTAAATAAATAAATATATATTTTTAAAAGACCTAAGTTATTAACCAGATACTTCATAGGCCAACCACATGTGGATACTGAATACTTGAAATGGGGATGCTACAACCAAAGAACTGAATTTTTTTTTATGTTTAATTAATTAAAACTTAACTAGAGGGCTTCTCTGGTGGCGCAGTGGTTGAGAGTCCGCCTGACAATGCAGGGGACACGGGTTCGTGCCCCGGTCCGGGAAGATTCCACATGCCGCGGAGTGGCTGGGCCCGTGAGCCATGGCCACTGAGCCTGCGTGTCCGGAGCCTGCGCTCCGCAACGGGAAAGGACACAACAGTGTGAGGCCCGCTTACCACAAAAAACAAAACAAAACAAAAAAAACTTAACTAGACATGCTTGGCTATTGCTACTGCAATTGGCCAATACAGTTCTAGAGAATATGTCCTTGCTTTTGATATCTAAACTACAAATACCTTCATAATGATGGAATTTCTGGGTAGGGCTATTTCAGGGCTATGCCATGAAAATGGATGAATGAAATATTCTGAGACCGAGAAGACTATGAAAATTTTCAGTCATGGCTCTCTAGGCAGACACAGACTCTTTCTCCATAGGAGGCTGAAATTGGCCTTATAAGGACAGCTAACCAGGCCACCTTGATCTTGTTAGAGCCATAACACATTCCCTACAACCAAGGTGGTTGTCTCGAGGAACTGTAATACATAAGTAGTTTATAGCAGAGCCAAAACTAAATATATTAATGAACCAACTTTGGCCTACTGAATATAAAAACACATTTTCAAAAAATGAAAAATATTGAACAAATTTTAGCAATAATGAGCTATGACAAGCCATTTGAGTTGGTGCCTTGCTTGCTCAGTGAGGCATTCTCTTGAAATTAAATTGATGGGTGAGATTTAGTTTACACTGTGAAGAATATAATAATAGGAGCAATTTTTGAACCTAATTTCTAATAAAGTGAACAAATAATGGCTTATAAATGTTAACAGGTGATTCTGCTGTCTTTAATGTGTAAATGCCTAAAAGAAGTTAATTTTCAGAAATTCACATTTAATAATATTACTAATTAATACTGTTGCATTTACAAATGGTGGAAATTATTCCTCTAAATTTCAGTGGTGTAGTTATTATAGTCCTATCAATTTATACTTGCAATTGTCAGAAGTATAGGGAAAAGCAGGCGCTACATTTTATATAATTAACAGAGAGGAATTATTTACTTGGGTTTGTGGAATTTATATTTATCACAAAGTTTTGTTAATACATATTAAACTTCTTTTAATTAATTTTTATTGCAGTATAGTTGATTTACAAGTACATATTAAACTTTGATAATGTGTTTTAAATGATTAATTCTAAATTTATTAATAGAAGTTAAAAATTATAATAGATTATCAATGAAAGGGAAAAATGTACCTATTGATAATACTTTTGATGGTATTTTAAATGTAGTAATGCATTACAAAAACAAAAATAAGAAAAATACTTTCAGAACACAGGTTTGGTCCTCATTTGAGCACTTGGTTTCCTTATTAGAGTCATTGTCCCAGTTTACTAAATTTTCCTATCTGATACTAACCACCCACTGGAAGAATCCCATATTGGGCATACGTAGCTTACTCCTAATATTCCCTCTGTGATTGTCAGTTTGATGTGTCAAATTGGCTTAGTACCCAGTTATTCAAACACTAATCTAGGTGTTGCTGTGAAGGTATTTTTGTAGGTGTCACTAACATCTACAATCAGCTGACTTTCTGTAACGCAGATTAGACTCAATTATCTGGGTGGGCCTCATCTAATCAGATGAAAGGTCTTACATACAGAATTTAGGTTTCCCTGAGGAAGAGAAAATTGCACCTGTTGATTCTCGCTTCAGCTGGTGCCCGAGAGTTGCAGCCTTCTTGACTGCTTGCCCTATGGATTTTTGAATTTGCCTAGGCATCCCTCACAACCACGTAAACTGATCCTGCTGGTTCTGTTTCTCTGGTGAAATTCTGACTGATATACCTGCCATGCTCAGTCACTACCAGAGAGCAGCCCAAGGAGACAGTGGCCTTGGCACATGCATGATCCCAGGTGGTAACAACTGGAGGCTGCCAGCCAACTATACTTTTTAGCAGCTTCCCTCTTGAAAGATTCCCTCTGAGCAGCCAATGTTCACGGTTGCCACATTTACAACAATCACTTAGAAAGCACAAAGTGCTAAATCCAGGGAATTCATTGCAGGACTTAACTTCTTTGAACTCCTTATAAAACTCCATTCTCCTTCATCTTCAGAATCACTACTGTTCCTCGTTCTCTGACTATTCCTTCCAAATCACTTCATGACAGATCTTGCTTTCATCATCTTTATGTTATATCTTTGTTTAGGATCCCCCAGAAGCTGACCCTGAGATAAGGGTTACAAGCAGTTCATTTGGGAGGTGAGCACAAATGCTAACCAGCAGCAAAGTGAGAAAGTAAGATTTAGATGGAAGGAAAGAAAAATTTTAAAAGGTAGTTTTTCAAGCTAGTTATCACAGTGCATAAATGAAGTTTAATCGGCTGGAGAACTCTGGGAGACTGTGCAGGACAACACCTCAGAGTTATCTCATCCAAGGAGGTTATGGAAATGGAGTATTTATCCAGCAGTTCCCAGCAGTCATGCTAAATGCTGCTTGCAGGGTGGGTGGCTGGTTATCGGCATTGACACCCTTATGCCTCCACCGTGGTCTGCATGCTTGCAGAGTGGGCTTCAGGGGACAGAGACAGCCCTCAAAGTCACAGGTACTAGCAGTTGGAAGCTTGCCGATATGCACTGAAATGTCACACGCTAAAGGGATACGGGTGGGACACCATGAGCATCTGCTACATACGACACACCCATGGCCCAGAGTAGATGCTAAAGTTTGTTTACTGAATGATTGAATGACTATGAACTTCCATATTTGTTTCAAGGCTTGAGGTCCCATGTAGAATGGAATTTAACTCTTTCTTTGTCAATCTGACCTTCAAGCTGAACGATGCCTACAGATATGGGATTCTTAGCTATGCATCTCCTGGGGTATACTAGTTCATAGTTACTCTCAAATTTGCCTTACTTTAAAAAAATTTAACTTAAAAAATCTACATCTTGCAGAAAATTGTGCCTTTCTGCCCCTAATTTTCTGGAATACTCCAAAGAATATGAAAAAAAACTTGCACTATTTTATGATAGTAATGAAATAAAAAATTATATTCTACCAATGATCATAGCAAGTACAAGGTATTTTAGGACATCACTATAAGAAAATGGCAGACAAAAGTATACAGTTTTGGTATACTCTCCCACAGATTTTTCACAAAGGAGAATAAATGATACCTGGACCAATTCTTGAATATTTTAAAACTGCAGGGTTCTTCCAATGTGTATTCACACTACTTTGTCATCATGCTGACAGAATTTGCTAAACAAGTACTGCTTAAGAGGACTTCACGTTACTGAGAGGAAAGGGCAACCTGTAATATAAAGCATTAAACTGCAAGGGAAGCTGGCCTGTTGGTAATACTTACAAAATTGATTTGTGTGGCTTGAGATCCTAGAAGCAATAGGGAAACTTTATAGCACTCAGCTACAAAATAAACCTTTTATCTTGCTGCCCTGTGTATTTCCTTCTCTATGGTCCAAAGGGATTTTCTGAATAGGTAAATTCTTCATATTTCCACAGCATATAAAGATCTTAGAAGAGTACATAAAGTATTCAATCAATATTATCTATTACTATTAGTATTGCGAATTGACTGGATCCATTTTCAACCTTACAAAATTAGGAAGAGTGATCCCAGAATTGTGTTCATGGTGGAGTAAGTAACATGGCAGTGAATACATACTTAGTTCCTGAAATCAGATTGTGTGTATTAAGACAATTACCATGCATGAAGCAACTACAGGTACCTCAAATTTCTAAACAAATATGTCCTTTAGCAATGCCTTTCAACATATCCTAGAAAAGAAACACTTTGATCTTGAACAAACTGGTATGTGTGCTATGTCTTGTTTCCATTTTGGTTGCCTATGTTTAGTTAGATAAATGGCCACATCATCTTTCCTTAAATGAGGAGAAGGATACAAGACTATCTCATCCATTACAACCACACGCACATAGGTTACAGAGAATAAGCAAAGAACTTCTGACCAAATAAGAACTCTTTCCACTGCCCTTTTTCTGAAAGTCCCAGGGGCTGAATCAGATTCAAGTTTCTTTAAACAGGCTGGGGTATTCACATAACCTGCACTCTGACGGTCAAGAACAAAGGTTCTGGGTGCAAGCAGGTCTAATTTCAAACCCTCGTTTTACCAAGCTTATCACCTGAGTGACCATGAGCACATAATTTAAGTTCTCTAAGTCTTAGTTTCTTGATCTGCAAAATGTGAATAATACCATTACAGAATCAATAACAGGGTTGCTGTGGGGATAAAGTACGATAATCACGGTAACGTCTGCTTATCTTAAATTTTAAAACTGTTAACTGATTAAAATTTTAAAACCTTACATTTTTATATTGTCTTCAACAAATCTATATACCATGCTTAGAAAAAATAATCCTTATATTTTTAAGTATATAACTTAGAAACTTGGAAACCATGAAATTCTTTTCCAAAGAAGACAGAATTGGGACAACCCTTCAATAAGAAAACAGTGCAAGTCATCTTTACCTTAATAACCAACAGTCAAGTTAAAAATTCATCCAAGAAAACTTAGATAAAAAAAGAATCAAACACATTCTATGATTCCACATACCCTGGTTGGATTTCATGTTGAGTTATTAAATATTTCCTATTAATTTGAGAAATTTAAATTGACAATCTGCCAATACTCTCAATTACTCATTTAGTAAAAGCTTAGCTCTATCATTGTAAAAATATAATTCCCTTTTGATGTCAATTGTGGTGAGACATTTGATTTCTTATCCACCCAAAAGAAAAAATTATACATCTAGTGGACAAAAAGCCTCATTAAACTCTGAAATTAAATCTCAGCTGAGAACAAGTCAGTTTAATCCCATCTCCATAGGATTTTCAACTTCAAGTGTTTTATAAATAAGTTTCCATCCTAACAATGACATATATATTTAGTGTATGATTATTCAGATGAGAATAGATATTAATAAATAATAGTAAATGAAAATGTCTACCAAATGTGAAAAAAATTCTTGGCTTCAAACCAGGGATTCTGGCTTGAAGATGTAAGAAAGATGTAGTTAACCTGCACCAGTAACCATGACTCACCACAGCACTTATTTTACTTGGCAAGGACAGGGAGGAAGGGTTGCAAGGCTCCCTGGAGAAGGTGTAACAGAATGTGGAAGTATAGATTAAAATATTTCACTAGGGTCTTTTGGCATGATTTCCTAGGTGGTTGGGTGTGGGCATCACTGTCAAATTCTTCAAAATGTTTTCAATAATTTTCAATTGTGTAACACTATCATTTAGATGTTCATGTTTCACATTTAGGCCTTAAATCACAAGATTTGCTCACATCTCTAGTTTTGAATATTTTTTGTCTCATATGACCTAAGAGAGGGCATATTTCTCTATAATGCTGCAGGAATTAAGCAATACAGAATCGACCACTGAGCTCAACCTTACATGTGAGCAGAACCCATCAGTGTTTTTGGTGTGTGACTTTTTATACACCCCCAATACCCCCCCCAATCTGCTTATGAAATTAAATAAATAAAATGTAATTCCCCTAACACTAATAATAATGGTTAACATTTACATGGCATTTACAGTGTGCAGGGTATTCTGCTATGTGATTTACATGTATTAAACCATTTAACCTTCACATTACCCAGTGAATAGATACTGTAATGATCCCCATTTTACATATTTGGAGATTGTGGCAACAGAGAATATGTAACTTGCCCAGGGTTGCAATAACTAAAGATAGAAATATATAATAAGAATAAAGCTGACAATACTAATAAAACAACAGTATCAATGGCTACCATTTACTGAATTATTACATAAAAATTCAATATTCAGTTTTACATTTAATTATCATAATATTGCTATAAAAAAGACATTATTTACTTTTCCTTTCCAGAAAGTAAACAAGTTCAGAGAAAAAAAATACATTTTCTCCAGGTCTCACAGCTAATTTACTGGCATAACTGAAATTGAAATACACATCCTTACTATTTTATGTTATATCTGAAAGTTAAGAGAGTAAATCCTGAGTTCTCATCCAAAGGAAAAAAATTTTTTTTTCTATTTCTTTAATTTTAATATGTGAGAATGGATGTTCACTATACTTACTGTGGTAATCATTTCATGATGTATGTAAGTCAAATCAGTATGTTGTACATAAACTTATACAGCGCTATATGTCAATTATATCTCAATAAAACTGGAAGAAAAAATAAACTTAAAAAATAAATAAGATGCACATCTTTCTAACTCTAAGGCTGGTGCTCTTTCAATTATGAGACATTGTATCTCAACAAATAATATCAAGAAGAGCAGTAATACATTGACATAATTCACTCTGCAGCTTGAGTAACCAAAATCAAATCTTTTTCTGGAATCAGATTTCAAAACACTAATATGGAGAATGTGAGGTTTGTGAGGGAAAGTGGGCCATCTCACAAAATTGTCACACTCAGCATTTTGTAACCATCAAAAAAAAAAAATCCACATTTTTGCCACTGATGGTTACCTGAACTTTATGGTCCACTTCATACATATTTAAGTAGGAAGTGGTTTTTAAAATGAAACACTTGCTAAGTTTTATTCTGTTTGTCCTTTTAGATTTCTCTTTTATTTTTCCTGACATGAAATGAATGTCTCTTACGTCTTACTTCTTCAAAATTATTTTTAGTATACATTTTCAATTTAATGCTACTAACTGCCATTTCTTGTAGCACTGAACCAGGAGTCAAGAGGCATAAGTTCTGTTCATCGATCACTATTGACTTCATGATGACAAATCCTCCAAATGACAAGTAAATAATCATTTTTAAACTGTGCCAATATTTTATCCACACTATAACATTTATCTAGTTATGTGGGAAATGCCAAACAACTGACAGAGGTTTTCTTTTTTATCTGGTTGACAACATGTAAGCTGTCATTCGAGATAGTGAAAGACTAATTTCCATGTATTTAATCAGCAATAAACAGGTATGAAATTCACCCTCAGAATACTTTTAAGAGCTTTGGTGCTAAGATTCCATATAAGGAGAAAAATACTGAAGGGTTTAGTGCAGTAATTCTAAACATAGACCCATATATCATCAAGTAAAAAATGCATGCTTTGAACAGAGCATAACGTTTAGTGCTAAGAATAATAAAACAAAAAATAAAATTGTCTGGAGTTTTAATTTTCATTCTATGTTGGCATGAATACACTTCAATTGTTAAAATATTCAATAATTATTCAGTAACTCAGCATTTTGTTAGAAGAGAGGGACCAAAAAATGACTGAGAAATTTCCAATTTACCAATGAGATTTACTTAATAATTTAATCACCAAATTAGTTATTTTTAAGCTGCCTAATCCCCTGTCCTGTTACAATTAACTCCTCCATGCCATAACGCACAAAGTGCTCTAAGTTCTGATTTGATCTACTTCCCCCAGACAGTGTGACAAAAATATTTCTTTTTGAAGGAAGGGTGGCATTGGCATTTCAATGAATATTCATTCATGACAACTAACTGCTGAACAATCACTGACAGGAAGACACTGGAACTCACCAAAAAAGATACCCCACATCCAAAGACAAAGGAGAAGCCACAAAGAGATGGTAGGAGGGGCACAATCACAATAAAATCAAATCCCATAATTGCTGGGTGGGTGACTCACAAACTGGAGAACACTTATACCACAGAAGTCCACCCACTGTAGTGAAGGTTCTGAGCCCCACATCAGGCTTCCCAACCTGGGGGTCGGGCAACAGGAGGAATTCCTAGAGAATCAGACTTTGAAGGCTAGCAGGATTTGATTGCAGGACTTCAAAGAACTGGGGGAAACACAGACTCCACTCTTGGAGGGAACACACAAAGTAGTGTGTGCATCGGGACTCAGGGGAAGGAGCAGTGACCCCATAGGTGACTGAACCAGACCTACCTGCTAGTGTTGGAGGGTCTCCTGCAGAGGTGGGGGTGGCTCTGACTCACTGTGAGGACAATGACACTGGCAGCAGAGGTTCTGGGAAGCACTCCTTGGGGTGAGCCCTCCCAGAGTCTGCCATTAGCCCCACCAAAGAGCCTGCGTATGCTCCAGTGCTGGGTCACCTCAGGCCAAACAACCAACAGGGAGGGAACCCAGCTCCACCCATCAGCAGTCAAGCAGATTAAAGTTTTACTGAGCTGTGCCCACCAGAGCAACAGCTAGGTGTACCCACCACCAGTCCCTCCCACCAGGAAACTTGCACAAGCCTCTTAGATAGCCGCATCCACCAGAGGTCAGACAGCAGAAGGAAGAAGAACTACAGTCTTGCAGCCTGTGAAAGAAAAACCACATTCACAGAAAGACAGACAAGATGAAAAGGCAGAGGACTACGTACCAGAAAAACAACTAAATGAAGTGGAGATAGGCAACCTTCCAGAAAAAAAATTCAGAATAATGATACTGAAGATGATCCAGGACCTCAGACAACAATGGAGGCAAAGATTGAGAAGATGCAAGAAATGTTTAGCAAAGATCTAGAAAAATTAAAGAAAAAACAAACAGAGATGAACAATACTATAAATGAAAAGAAAAATACACTAGAAGGAATCAATACTAGAATAACTGAGGCAGAAGAACGGATAAATGACCTGGAAGACAGAATGGTGGAATTCACTGCTGCAGAACAGAGTAAAGAAAAAGAATGAAAAGAAATGAAGACAGCCTAAGAGACCTCTGGGACAACATTAAACGCAACAACATTCGCATTACAGGGGTCCCAGAAGGAGAAGAGAGAGAGAAAGGACCCGAGAAAATATGTGAAGAGATTATATTCGAAAACTTCCCTAACAGGGGAAAGGAAAGAGCCACCCAAGTCCAGGAAGTGCAGAGAGTCCCATACAGGATAAACCCAAGGAGAAACACACCGAGACAATAGTAATCAAATTAGCAAAAATTAAAGACAAAGAAAAATTACTGAAAGCAGCAAGGGAAAAACGACAAATAACATATAAGGGAACTCCCATAAGGTTAACAGCTGATTTCTCAGCACAAACTCTACAAGCTAGAAGGGAGTGGTATGATATACTTAAAGTGATGAAAGGGAAGAAAGTACAACCAAATTACTCTACCTGGCAAGGATCTTATTCAGATTCGATGGAGAAATCAAAAGCTTTACAGACAAGCAAAAGCTAAGAGAATTCAGCACCACCAAACCAGCTTTACAACAAATGCGAAAGAACTTCTCTAAGTGGGAAACATAAGAGAAGAAAAGGACCTACAAAAGAGAATTCAGCACCACCAAACCAGCTCTACAACAAATGCGAAAGAACTTCTCTAAGTGGGAAACATAAGAGAAGAAAAGGACCTACAAAAACAAACCCAAACAATTAAGAAAATGGGCATAGGAACATACATATCGATAATTACCTAAAATGTGAATGGATTAAACACTCCAACCAAAAGACACAGGCTTGCTGAATGGGTACAAAAACAAGACCTATATATATGCTATCTACAGGAGACCCACTTCAGACCTAAGGACCCATACAGAAAGCTGGAGTAGCAATACTCATATCAGATAAAACAGACGTTAAAATAAAGAATGCTACAAGAGACAAGGAAGGACACTACATAATGATCAATGGATCAATCTAAAAAGAAGATATAACAATTATAAATATATATGCAACCAACATAGGAGCACCTCAATACATAAGGCAACTACTAATAGCTATAAAAGAGGAAATCGACAGTAACCCAATAATAGTGGGGGACTTTAACACCTCACTTATACCAATGGACAGATCATCCAAACAGAAAATTAATAAGGAAACACAAGCTTTAAATGACACAACAGACCAGATAGATTTAATTGATATTTATAGGACATTCCATCCAAAAACAGCAGATTACACTTTTGTCTCAAGTGCACATGGAACATTCTCCAGGATAGATCACATCTTTGGTCACAAATCAAGCCTCAGTAAATTTAAGAAAATTGAAATCATGTCACGCATCATTTCTGACCACAATGCTATGAGATTAGAGATGAATTACAGGGAAAAAAACGTAAAAAACACAAACACGTGGAGGCTAAACAATACGTTACTAAATAACCAAGAGATCACTGACGAAATCAAAGAGGAAATCAAGAAATACCTAGAAACAAATGACAATGAAAACACGACAATCCAAAACCTATGGGATGCAGCAAAGGCAGTTCTGAGAGGGAAGTTTAAAGCTATATCCTAAGAGACTACTATAAGCAACTCTATGCCAATAAAATGGAAAACCTGGAAGAAATGGACAAATTTGTAGAAAGGTATGACTTTCCAAGACTGGACCAGGAAGAAATGGAAAATATGAACAGACCGAACACAAGTAATGAATTTGAAACTGTGATTAAAAATCTTCTAACAAACTAAAGTCCAGGACCAGATGGCTTCACAGGTGAATTCTATCAAACATTTAGAGAAGAGCTAACACCCATCCTTCTCAAACTCTTCCAAAATATGTCAGAGAGAGGAACACCCCCAAACTCATTCTACGAGGCCACCAACATCCTTAATACCAAAACCAAACAAAGATACTACAAAAAAGAAAATTTCAGACCAATATCACTGATGAATATAGATGAAAAAATCCTCAACAAAATACTAGCAAACAGAATCCAACAACACATTAACAGGATCATACACCATGATCAAGTGGGATTTATACCAGGGATGCAAGGATTCTTCAATATATGCAAATCAATCAATCTGATACACGGTACTAACAAAGAGAAGAATAAAAACCAAATGATCATCTCAATAGATGCAGAAAAAGATTTTGACAAAATTCAATACCCATTTATGATAAAAACTCTCCAGAAAGTGGACATAGAGGGAACTTACCTCAACATAATAAAGGCCATATACGACAAACCCACAGAAAACATCATTCTCAATGGTGAAAAACTGAAAGCATTTCCTCTAAGATCAGGAACAAGACAAGGATGTCCACTCTCACCACTATTATTCAACATAGTTTTCAAAGTCCTAGCCATGGCAATCAGAGAAGAAAAAGAAATAAAAGGAATACAAATTGGAAAAGAAGAAGTAAAACTGTCACTGTCTGCAGATGCCATGATACTATACATAGAGAATCCTAAAGATGCCACCAGAAAACTACTAGAGCTAATCAATGAATTTGGTAAAGTTGCAGGATACAAAATTAATGCACAGAAATCTCTTGCATTCCTATACACTAATGATAAAAAATCTGAAAGGGAAATTAAGGAAAGACTCCCATTCACCACTACAACAAAAAGAATAAAATACCTAGGAATAAACCTACCTGCGGAGACAAAAGACCTGTATGCAGAAAACTATAAGACACTGATGAAAGAAATTAAAGATGATACCAACAGATGGAGAGATATACCATGTTCTGGGATTGGAAGAATCAATGTGAAAATGACTATACTACCCAAAGCAATCTACAGATTCAATGCAATCCCTATCAAATTACCAACGGCATTTTTTTTACAGAACTAGGACAAAAAATCTTAAAATGTGTATAGGGACACAAAAGACCCCGAATAGCCAAAGCAGTCCTGAGAGAAAAAAACGAAGCTGGAGGAATCAGACTCCCTGATTTCAGACTATACTACAAAGCTACAGTAATCAAGACAATATGGTATTGGCACAAAAATAGAAACATAGATCAATGGAACAAGATAGAAAGCCCACAGATAAACCCACGAACCCATGGTTAACTAATCTATAACAAAAGATGCAAGGATATACAATAGAGAAAAGACAGTCTCTTCAATAAGTGGTGCTGGGAAAACTGGACAGCTACATGTGAAAGAATGAAATTAGAACACTCCCTAACACCATACACAAAAATAAAGTCAAAATGGATTAGAGACCTACATCAGCCGAAAATCTACAAAAAAACAAATGCTCGAGAGGGTGTGGAGAAAAGGGAACCCTCTTGCACTGTTGGTGGGAATGTAAATGGATACAGCCACTATGGAGAACAGTATGGAGGTTCCTTAAAAAACTAAAAACAGAATTACCATATGACCCAGCGATCCCACTACTGGGCATATACCCAGAGAAAACCATAATTCAAAAAGACACATGCACCCCAATGTTCACTGCAGCACTATTTACAATAGCCAGGTCATGGAAGC